>NW_028190757.1:25000-56969 GCF_048542155.1 Nylanderia fulva | reverse complement strand
TTTCTTGAGAGTAAAGCCGAGTTCACATAATAAAGCGGGTTTCATACCTAATTACTACTTTACAAACGATATCTATATATTTTAGGTATTATTCTTTAGAATATGTCTATTCTTTTTGCGATTTAAATAAAACGTATTACTTCGTAAATTTTTGTTATGGATTAAAATAATCATGATAGACAAGTAAAATTTATCAATTTACATTTGTTGCGAACGCGCGGCTTGAACCGTGGTCCGACGCGAAGCTGCGGCGAACGAGCATGCTCGGCCTTTTTAGGGCCGCGTCTCGCGCGCCGCCTCTCAAATCCTTCACCCGTTTTTTTTTTTTTTATTGGAAAGAAATCATAGGAATCTCATGAGAGATGTGATGGATGGACAATAGGATAATTGTTGAGTGGACTGTATCTTAATAGGGTGATCGCGCACCCATGTGTGCGCTGAGATTGATGATTTACGTAAGAAGCCGAATTGAAAAGAAGTCTTGAAGTTGATGAACAAAAACAGATCAATTTATTATTTCACATGTCAGAAAGTCACCTGGACTTGACACAAACAAATCAAAGAAAAAAAGAACAAAAACTCGATATGAGAATCGAAAGCGTTTGCTGTACACGTTTCGAAGCTCGCGATCACAAAAGAAAAAACTGTTTGTTCGATATCGACACCAATGTTTTTTGTCGCAAGAGAAAACAATGTCTTATTTGAAAGTCACGATCGCGAATCGTACAACAACAAATTTGTCCTCTTGTGGACGACCGTTATAATTTATCGAACACGCGCACATATGATTTGACGCGACTTAATAATTGTCTTCAATTATGTGACATTCAATCCTCCAGCAGGATCCGAATATTCGTAATGTTCGATCACGTGCATTTATATGCAATTAACTATCACACAGAATCCTCCAGAAGGATTCGAATATTCGCAGGAGTCGATCACGTGTACGCAGCGTGCACAATACGACGGCGAGTTCGTCGCGACGGCGTACTACGACAATTGTGAGAGAGAGCGCGGGAGAGAGAGAGGAGAACGAGCGAGAGAGAGAATGCACGACATGCATTCACCGATACGCGAATATCGCAGTGAATCCTCCAGCAGGATCCGAATACTCGTAATGTTCGATCACGTGCACGTAGCATGCACGAGACAATGGCGAATTCGTCGCGAGAACGTGTATGTTGCGTCGCGAACGAGATCCGATTACCCGTTAACTCTTCACTCTCGATATGTCACACAATACCGCGCAAATCTGTTCGTATTTGTCGCGATAATACATTCACGCACTTATTACACCGTAACGCGAATTCTTTGGTCTGACTTGCGACCAACGCCGGCTCTCTCTCCGCGACGACTGTCCCCGACGGAATGCTACCCTCATCGATCACGCTATCGACCGCCTGATCGCGAGGGGTACACGCGGAACGCGCTAATTGGCCGAAAATTTGCTTCCGCGGCGCTTCCCGCGGTGCGTGCCGCGAGGTGCTGCCGTGTTAGGCCCGCGGCAATTGCTTTCACTTAAATTCTCGACTGATCCGTGAATTTTCGTTCGATCGAGCGCGGCAAATTTTTCTCAATCCTAAACATACCGCCCGCTTCGAAATTTGAATTTCGAAACTACTCGATCTCGCGGTATACCTTACACAAGGATGCATCGTTCACTCCCATGTGAGTGAGGTTTGCTAAATGAAAACTAATTGCGTGTGATTGTTCGTCACGATTGATCCCATGCAATATATAAGATACTGAGATGTAACTTCTGATTACGCTCAGATCGCACTAAAGTGAAATTGTAGACCTGAAACGGCTGACAATATTGACTTAAAGTTGACTTCTAAAGATCACTGTTGTTATCGCGGACGGATTTTAACATTTAACGCAGATCGCGTAAACAACAGTATCCGCTGTTCGTACTAATTCGCACGACCTTAAACTTAGGATTGCAAGCGCCGCCCGCCTTGGCGACTTTACTTGCACGCTTTGACTTAACTAATGAACATAAACTTGACTTACTTGCTACATAAATTATAACGTAATTAGAATTAGAATCGTATAATTAACTTACACTAGAATTATCGCTAATTGCTTGACACTCGAGGTTGATCCTCGATGGAATCGTCAGAATCAACGTCGATTGGAAGCACACATAACTTACAATACTTACATAACTTGTTAGTTATGGGACGCTTATATTCCGAGTTCGCTGTTTTGACGGAAACTACTCGAATTAATCCGTCAGAGCCTGGTTGACAGTGGATTACGCGTCCGAGTTCCCATTTGCAAGGAGGAAGAAGAGGATTTTGAGTCAGAACCATGGAACCGATATGGATAAGTGACTTTGCCTTTCGCCACTTAGTTCGCTGTTGAAGCGTGTTAATATAGTCGGCGTGCCAATGCTTCCAAAAACGCTCCGTGATCTGTCGCAACAACTGCCACCGTGACAGTCTGTTTTCATTGATTTGCAGAACAGAAGGTTCTGGATTGATTGTGATTGCCGATCCAATCAAAAAGTGACCCGGAGTGAGCACTTCAAAATCGTCAATCGAATCAGTCAATGGGCACAGGGGCCTTGAATTTAAGCATGCTTCAACTTTACAAAGCACGGTAGTAAGTTCCTCGAAAGTGAGGGTGTGATTTCCTAATATCCTACGAAGGTGGTATTTAACGCTTTTGACCCCTGCCTCCCACAATCCACCGAAGTGTGGAGCATGGGGAGGGATAAAACTCCATGTGATGTTATCTGACACGATAAAGTTGAGAAAGTTAACATCGCTTTGAGCGTCTCGATACGCTTGCGACAACTCCTTGTCTGCTCCTGCGAACGTAGTACCATTGTCCGAGTACATGACCTCTGGTAATCCACGTCGCGCACAAAATCTTTGAAAAGCGTTAAGAAAGGCAGCAGTCGAGTAATCACTAACCAGTTCGAGATGAATAGCGCGTGTGGCTAAACAAATAAAGAGTGCTATGTAGGCCTTTCGCGAGGTAATTCCTCGGCCGGCTGAAGCACGTGTAAAGACTGGTCCGGCATAGTCGACACCGCTATGTAGAAACGCTCGAGAGGGCGCCGAAACACGACTTGTAGGTAGCTGGCCCATCAGCTGACTAGCTACTTGAGCCTTTTCTCTTGTACACGGAACACATTTATAAATAACCGACTTTACTAGACTTCTTGCTCTCAAAATCCAAAACTCTTGTCTAAGTTTTGAAAGAGTGGATTGAAGACCGGCATGGAGAGATACAACATGCGTATAACGGATGATCATGGTAGTGATCGTATGGTTGGCTAATAAGATTGGATGCTTGGACTGGAAAGATAATGACGAGTGTTCTAATCGCCCCCCAACGCGAATTAGACCGTCAGAATCCAGGAACGGATTTAATGAGAGAATTGGACTGTGAGTAGGCAACGGTTTGTTTGACTTTAAATTATGGAGCTCGTTTTCGAATAGTTCTAACTGAATGAAGTTCAGCCAGAAGTTTCGTGCTTCGTTGAATTCAACTGTAGTAAGAGCGTGATATTGAGACTTGTTGTTCGATCCTATTGTGTGTTTCTTTCTACACTTCCTTATGAAACGGTAAATGTAGGCGGTAATACGTATTAATTTTGGCCACCATGAATATCGAGTAGTGAGATTCCACGGTTCATTAGCGTTCACTTGATGCACTTGACACGGTTTTTCTTCTAACTGTGTTTCGTCTATCGGCGTTATTGTGAATGTGGGCCAATCATCCTGTTTAAGACTCAACCATGAAGGTCCGCGCCACCAAATGTCGAAGGCGCTTAATTCTGTGCCGAGTAAACCGCGAGATGCACAGTCAGCGGGATTTTCATGTGTACTGACATGATGCCAAATGCCATCAGCTACTCGTGTTTGAATCTCTGTTACGCGATGCGAGACGAAAGTTTTCCAATGAGATGGGTGCTTGTTTAACCAAGCAAGCACAATACTCGAATCTGTCCAACAATGGACTGGCATTTTCGTGAAATGAAGAGATTTTCTGATGAATTCAATTAGGCGCGCTAATAAGACCGCAGCTGACAATTCTAATCGAGGAATTGTCAGCGGTTTGATAGGCGCGACTTTGGATCGCCCAGCGAGGAGCGAAACAGTTGTATGACCGGATAATGTTGTGACTCTCAAAGAAACTACTGCGGCGTAAGCTACTTGGGAAGCATCCGCGAAACCGTGTAACTCGATGCTCTTGGTATCTGAATCGCATCCAATCCAGCGACTAAGTTTTATGCTTTTGATGTAAGGAAGTGATTTATAAATCACGCTCCATTGTAAAAGGAGATCTTCTGAGAGATTGTCGTCCCAGCCTACTTTGTGTCGCCATAATTTCTGCATAAAAACTTTCGCTTTGAGAACCACGGGTGTGACCCATCCAAGTGGATCGAATATTCTGGCTATGGTAGAGAGAATCGTTCGTTTTGTAGAAGGGAGAGTCTGTGGTAATTCAATTTGAAACTGGAAACAATCGTGCGTCGGATTCCAAAAAATACCGAGAACCTTCAGATTGTTGTCAGTCTCGAATAATTTAAGCTGTGCGAGCCCGTGATGATCCGATGAAATATCTGAGAGCAACTCCGGTTTGTTACTCGCCCATTTGCGAAGATCGAATCCACCGCGTTTCAACAATTTGCAAACTTGATCTCGAGTCTGTTTAAGGAGAGGCATATCTTCGGCCCCAAACAGCACGTCGTCCACATAGACGTTCTCGCTTAAAACCGCAGATACTAGTGGAAACGAGCTTCCTTCATCATCGTTTAACTGATTAATGACTCGAAGAGCTAAAAACGGTGCGGAAGCCGTACCGTATGTTACCGTAAGGAGTTGATGTTCTTGAATATTCGAATTTTCATCTATCCATAGGATGCGTTGATAATCTCTATCTCGCGAGTCGACCAATATTTGTCTATACATTTTCGCTATGTCTGCGGAGTAAACGTATTTGTGCTGTCGCCAACGTAATAAAACCGATTGCAGATCTAACTGTAGTTTAGGCCCAGTAAACATGTGAGAATTGAGCGAGGTACCGTTAGAGGTTGTGCATGAGGCGTCAAATACGACTCTCAACCGAGTTGTCGAACTAGTCTCTCGAATGACCGGATGATGAGGGATGTACACGATTTGTGAATTTACTGAATCCACCGGTGCGATTACTTTCATATGATTCAACTGTGCGTATTCGCTCATGAATTCAGCATACTCCTGCTTAATCGCAGGTTGATTATTAATTCTCCGAAGTAACGACGAAAGCCGACGCGCGGCTATTTCGCGAGATTCACCGATTTCGATGGGTGGGCCGTTTCGAAACGGCAGACGCACGATATATCTCCCATCCGATGTTCTCGAATGCGTTTGTTTGAAATGTTTTTCGCATTGTTCGTCATCTGGGGACATTTCAATTGATTGAGGTGTTTCTTCTGCCTCCCAGAATTTAGACAATTGATTTTCGAGAGAACAACAATGAGCGACAACACTGTAACGTTGATTTAACTGAGCTGATTGCACGACGCGACTCGCATCCTCAACAGGCGGAATTACGAGAGTTGAAGTTACCACATGAGAGGGTTGTGTCACGTGATTCGGGATAGAGGTTGTTCCGGATAGGATCCATCCGAAATGCGATTCAATTGCACCTGGTTGACCGAGCGGTCCGTTACGTACGTGAACGAGTACGTGATTATATAAATCGGATCCTATTATGAGATCAATCGGTGTTGATCCGGTAGGATCATCGTCAGCCAATTCCAGATTGGAAATATGTTTCCAATCTTGCGATTGCGAAGCGTTTCTGGGAGCATACCTCGTTAATGCCTTCATAATATAGGCAACCGTTGTAAACCTTGGTTTCGATTTTTTGCGAGGAGTGATGTGAATCAGAGCCGCAGATCGGCATGTACCGGTGTCAGCGCAGCTTATTCCCGACGTTGAAGTAAGCGTTCGTATACGCTTGAGACGTAATATTTGAGCAACGCGCTCCGTCACAAACGTGAGCTCTGATCCACCGTCAATCAAGGCTCTGACAACCAATGAGCGTCCAGAAGGCGCCTGCAAATTCACCTTTGCAGTAGATAAGACAACAGGAGTCGGCGCAGTTGTCATTGTAACTGATGAGAGTGCCGTAACGTTAGGCACGTTGTCGATGACGTCATTCGCGTTTGACGTATTGTTCGCATTTGTAACTTGTTGCAATGAGTCCGAATCGAGATGAATCATAGAATGATGTCGTTTATTACATGTTCGACATGTGAAATTACTTTGACAATTGATCGACATGTGTTTATCACTCAAACAATTAAAACATCGTCGAAATTTCTTAACCAATTCGCGTCGCTGAATCGGACTCTTTGCTACAAATTGCGGACATTTTGAGAGAATGTGCGATTGCTTGCACATTGAACACACTGTATTAGATGACGCAGTCGCTGTTGCGCTAGTCACTTTCGCATGTAACTTAGTCTTGTCGTTATCGCGAGGGTGAAGTTCCTCTAACGCGAGAGCACGCGACGAAATAAATTTTAATACTTCTTTGTATGTTGGCGGATTTTCGATATCGCTCGTTTTTAACTTCCACGCACGGCGCGTGGCGGGATCAAACTTCTGAGAGAGAAAATAAACTAACATGTCGCTGACTATATCGTCCGGCGAACGATTAAGACGTTGCAATGTTGAGATCGCTTGTTCGGCTTTATCGCGTAAGGCGTGAAGCTCGACAGCTGACTCACGAATCATTTTCGGAAGATTATACAAATTCGAAATGTGAGTCTCAATTAATCGGCGCTTATTTTCAAAACGCGCTGTTAATGCTTTCCACGCAATCGAGAAGTTATCCGCGGTGACTTTAATACCTGATATCGCATCGCGAGCTGAGCCTGTTAAACTTGACACTAAAAAATGCATGCGACTGAAGTTCGATAATTCGCGATTGTCTATAATAAGCGATTGAAACCGATCGCGAAAAGTCTCCCACTCCTCAATCTTACCGGTGAACGGCGGCAATTTGATGGGAGGAAGATGTTTGACCGATAATGACGCAGAGTCTGTATGCGCGAACGAAGCGTTGAAAGAGGTTTCACGACTTACGACTGGAACCAGCTCCTCCAAGCACTCGTTCATGTAGTCCATAGCTGCCTGATAGAGGTCCTCGTGGAAGGCGAAGGTCTCCTTTTTGAAGTAGTGAATTGAAACTTGCTTCTCGTCAGGAACAAGCTGCAGCAGTGTCGCGTGATTGCGTACACATTGTGTCCACGTGTCTTGTAAGCTCGTCATTCGCGAGCGAATTTTGGCGGCCGTCAGATTTGACCGACCGATCTTCTTAAAATTGTCGAGAGCTCGAGCAACTGAATAGCAAGCAGTTTGTTGATTTGCGAGAGCTTCTTCCATTTTGACACTGAATTTAATCAACTGAGGTTTCAACGACACTGAATTTAATCAAATTAGTCTTTTACGAACCGAGCTGTCACTCTCTTTGAATGCACTGATAGCGTTTGATGATGTCCGATTTTGAATGTACTTGCAATGTCACTGTGTTTTTTACTTGAGTTTTTCACTTTTCAATTCGTCACCAATCTCAACTCCGGCTCGAAGGACCAAATGTTGCGAACGCGCGGCTTGAACCGTGGTCCGACGCGAAGCTGCGGCGAACGAGCATGCTCGGCCTTTTTAGGGCCGCGTCTCGCGCGCCGCCTCTCAAATCCTTCACCCGTTTTTTTTTTTTTTTTATTGGAAAGAAATCATAGGAATCTCATGAGAGATGTGATGGATGGACAATAGGATAATTGTTGAGTGGACTGTATCTTAATAGGGTGATCGCGCACCCATGTGTGCGCTGAGATTGATGATTTACGTAGGAAGCCGAATTGAAAAGAAGTCTTGAAGTTGATGAACAAAAACAGATCAATTTATTATTTCACATGTCAGAAAGTCACCTGGACTTGACACAAACAAATCAAAGAAAAAAAGAACAAAAACTCGATATGAGAATCGAAAGCGTTTGCTGTACACGTTTCGAAGCTCGCGATTACAAAAGAAAAAACTGTTTGTTCGATATCGACACCAATGTTTTTTGTCGCAAGAGAAAACAATGTCTTATTTGAAAGTCACGATCGCGAATCGTACAACAACAAATTTGTCCTCTTGTGGACGACCGTTATAATTTATCGAACACGCGCACATATGATTTGACGCGACTTAATAATTGTCTTCAATTATGTGACATTCAATCCTCCAGCAGGATCCGAATATTCGTAATGTTCGATCACGTGCATTTATATGCAATTAACTATCACACAGAATCCTCCAGAAGGATTCGAATATTCGCAGGAGTCGATCACGTGTACGCAGCGTGCACAATACGACGGCGAGTTCGTCGCGACGGCGTACTACGACAATTGTGAGAGAGAGCGCGGGAGAGAGAGAGAGAGAGAGAGAGAGAGAACGAGCGAGAGAGAGAATGCACGACATGCATTCACCGATACGCGAATATCGCAGTGAATCCTCCAGCAGGATCCGAATACTCGTAATGTTCGATCACGTGCACGTAGCATGCACGAGACAATGGCGAATTCGTCGCGAGAACGTGTATGTTGCGTCGCGAACGAGATCCGATTACCCGTTAACTCTTCACTCTCGATATGTCACACAATACCGCGCAAATCTGTTCGTATTTGTCGCGATAATACATTCACGCACTTATTACACCGTAACGCGAATTCTTTGGTCTGACTTGCGACCAACGCCGGCTCTCTCTCCGCGACGACTGTCCCCGACGGAATGCTACCCTCATCGATCACGCTATCGACCGCCTGATCGCGAGGGGTACACGCGGAACGCGCTAATTGGCCGAAAATTTGCTTCCGCGGCGCTTCCCGCGGTGCGTGCCGCGAGGTGCTGCCGTGTTAGGCCCGCGGCAATTGCTTTCACTTAAATTCTCGACTGATCCGTGAATTTTCGTTCGATCGAGCGCGGCAAATTTTTCTCAATCCTAAACAACATTTATATTTTATAGTTATATGTAAATTGATAGATAACTCGCGTCAGGAACGGATTTCTAATTTTTCCTAATATTTATATCTATCATTTGGAAATCGCGATGGAGGGTTAAAACTTATCAATTTACATTTACATTCCATAGTTATATGTAAATTGATAGATAACTCGCGTCAGGAACGGATTTCTAATTTTTCCTAATATTTATATCTATCATTTGGAAATCGCGATAGAGGGTTAAAACTTATCAATTTACATTTACATTCCATAGTTATATGTAAATTGATAGATAACTCGCGTCAGGAACGAATTTCTAATTTTTCTAATATTTTATATCTATCATTTAAAAATTGTGATGGACAAATAAAACTTATCAATTTACATTCACATTTCATAGTTATATGCAAATTGATAGATAACTCGCGTCAAGAACGGATTTCTAAATTTTCCTAATATTTATATCTATCATTTGGAAATCGCGATGGAGGGTTAAAACTTATCAATTTACATTTATATTCCATAGTTTCATGTAAATTGATGGAAAACTCATATGGAGAATAACGCATTAATTTTGTGTTATTATACCGTGCCTGCGGCTACATATGATTTATCGGTTATTCGCCAACTGTCCCTGACTAAGTTTAACACTCAATTTACATACATCTCTTGTAGCTAGATGTAAATTGGTGCTTATTATAGAAAAAATCATAATCAAGATAAAATACCTATATATTCATGGTTGAACTATGATATCCTTATTTGGTAGTACCTTCGAACGTACGACGGATATAATGTTATATTGCATATGAATTTTTTAGTCTCCTAATTTATGAATGAGAGTTTTAAGGTTAATAATATATTTGCTATAGGCGTGCTTATTCTCTAACTTGTATGTTTCCTAACGAATGATCCGGAGCGGAGCACCCTTGTTAATTATGCTTTTTATGATGAAAATATTATTTAAGGGGGGGGGTATATGCTATTTAAAATATTTTTTGGGCATTTTTTTTTAATTTTTTTAAATGAATGCGCAACATCTCAAGAATATTCAGTCAAAATTTCAAGTCGATCGGAGCAAAAGTAAAGAAGTTATGAACGTTTAAAGGACCGTTGCTCCGAGCCGTATTTCTCTACCTCCTTGACCGGTGTGCGGCGCGCTGTCGTGGCACGCTATCAGGAGACGCGGTAGTGTCTCCGGCCATGTTCAAACCCTAAAAGACTTTAAAAGACACTACAAGTCTCCTTATCCTGCACCATCAAAGTCCATTTTTTGGGGGTGTAGAACTACTAAAATATAAAAAATTTTGAATTGCACGTAACATAACCTGAAAGGCGGCATCGCCACGAGTAATTTGAGCCAAGAAAAAATAAAATCGGTCAAGCCGTTTCGGAGATACAAGCGGTCAAAAAGTGACGTTTTTCATGAAAAATTAAGAAACGTCGTCTTCTTCTTCTTCTTCTTCTTCTTCTTCTTCTCTGTCCGCGTATAAATCTCTTCTCACCTTTCACTCACACCTCCCTCAACTCCCACCCACCCCTTTCCCTCCCACATCCGCCCCACCCACCCCACCCCCACCCCCACCCCACCCCACCCCCACCCCTCTTTCGCCTTTTTCACCCTCTTTTATTCCCTCTCACCCTCTTCGTCCTCTTTCACCCTCTTTCACCCTCTTTCGCCTCTTTCACCCTCTTTCTGTCCTCTCTCACCCTCTTTCATTCCCCTCTCACCCTCTTTCACCCTCTTTCATTCCCTCTCACCCCCTTTCGTCCTCTTTCACTCTCTTTCGTCCTCTTTCACCCTCTATCGTCCTTTTTCACCCTCTCTCGTCCTCTTTCACCCTCTTTCGTCCTACCTCACCCTCTTTCGTCCTCTTTCACCCTCTTTCGCCCTCTTTCGTCCTCTTTCGCCCTCTTTCACCCTTTTTTGTCTTTTTCATCATCTTTCGCCTCTTTCACCCTCTTTCGTCCTCTCTCACCCTCTTTCATTCTCTCTCACCCTCTTTCACCCTCTTTCATTCCCTCTCACCCCCTTTCGTCCTCTTTCACCCTCTTTCGTCCTCTTTCACCCTCTTTCATTCCCTCTCACCCTCTTTCATTCCCTCTCACCCTCTTTCGTCCTCTTTCACCCTCTTTCGTCCTCTTTCACTCTCTTTCGTCCTCTCTCACCCTCTTTCATTCTTTCTCACCCTCTTTTACCCTCTTTCGTCCTCTTTCACCTTTTTTCACTCTCTTTCGTCCTCTCTCACCCTCTTTCATTCTTTCTCACCCTCTTTTGCCCTCTCTCATCTTCTTTCGACCTCTTTCACACTCTTTTGTCCTTTCTCACCCTCTTTCGTCCTCTTTCACCCTCTTTCGTTCTCTTTCACCCTCTTTCGACCTCTTTCGTCCTCTTTCACCCTCTTTCGTCCTCTCTCACCCTCTCTCACCTCTTTCACCCTCGTACGTCCTTTCTCACCCTCTTTCGTTCTCTTTCACCCTCTTTCGCCTATCTCGTCTTCTCTTACCCTCAGTCGTCCTCGCTCACCCTATCTTCAAAAAATCATAAAAATGAAAAGGTCAAGCCTTGTTCAAAAGAAGGTCCTCAAAAATTTAAACCTAGTCTGTACAATAAAAAATAATTACTCGTAATTCCAGAGTTCCAATTTGTTAATATCGAATAATGTATTTGTTTCAAGTAATGGCAGTAGAGTCAAATACATACCTACGTATATGCAGTTTTTGCTGTTAATTGTACTTGAACGAAAAAAATAATTAAATGTTTTAAATATAGCACATTTTAAATCAAGAAACTTATATAATCGAACACTGTTTAGGAAAAGGTAGAACATTTCATTTGCCTCTGCCTTTACAAGAAACATTGGATAAGGTATGTCCTCCGGAAGATCCTATAAATTTGAATCACGAGTTGCACATTCTCGTTCGAGGTATACCCAAGAAATCTAAAGTGGTTTGGGAAAATTTAGTAGATATTAATAAAATGTATAAGGCTTTACAATGGTTGAAAGAAAATAATCCTCATTACTCAAAAATTCGTCTTCCAGCGTCATCTGATGATCTATTAAAGGATAAGTTGCAGGAAACAGAATATAGGATTGTCGATGAGGAAAGCAACAATGACGAAATAAATGAGGTGGTTGAGGAATTACCAGCATTCAATTTGTACAATGTACAGCAAAACAAAAATAATGATGATCAAACCGTTTTAAAACGTACGGCTTTTCTCACACAAATCACTGAACATTCGGATATTAACGATCAGTATACAATATACCCAATACACGCGAAAAGAATCGATAACGAATCTGCATTGAAGCTTTATCAAATGGTGAAAATTGAAGATTTTCCAATGGATAATTGTTATAAATATCTGGATGTCATGTGTTTCCCTGATTTATATCCTGATGGTGTCAATGGACAACGAGAAGATAGAAACTTTGCATTGCCGGAATATTTATTTATTAGAACACGATTGATGTCGAAACATAGTAAATTCAGGTTGAATCTGCAGTATCTGTTCTTCCTTCTCAATGATGCTAACTACCGACAGTTGAAAAGTGGTATCTATTATACGATGATGGTTACTAACCCACGAGAGAGATACACTGCTGGTAGATACTTGAACGAATTGAAAGGTTACGAATTAGAATCGAATTTAATGAGTATTTTCGCAAAATTGAGAAATACGGATCAATTTTGGCGACAACCGTCCAATAATGTAAAATGCATGACTTTGCATTACGGTCCAGCGACGTGGTTTTTGATTTTGAGTCCTAGTGAATGGAAATGGTCCGATTTGGGTGAATATTTACGAGATATGAATCCCGATAAAGAGAAGTTAGGCATCAACGAAGTAATCGCATACGATCCTGTGAGTACTTCTACATTCATGTGCATAAAATTCAAAGCCATGATTGATTTTATTTGTTCGTCCGATAATCCTATAGGAAAGGTTATTCATTACTTCTGGCGACTGGAATATCAACGTAGAAGTATCCAGCACATGCATTGTATAATTTGGATAAAAGATGCTCCAGTATTAGGAAAATCGCCGGATGAAGAAGTTGCTACGTTTATTCAAAAGTACGTAACGTGTGAAATTCCAGATGAAAATGTTTCGCCAACGTTGTACGATACGGTAATAAGTGATCAGAATCATAAACATAACTCGTATTGCATGCGTACGAAAAAAACGGAAACTAATATATACAGAAAGTGTCGGTTCGATTTTCCTCGGCCAGTTACTGAGAATTTCGTTTTAAGAGACGTTATCACTTCGATAGTCGGTAGAAAAAATTTACGCAGTAAGAGCAGATTGTACGATCTTCCTCGCAAGGAGTCGGAAAGGTTTATAAATGATTATAATCCGTCTATCAAATTAGCCTGGAAGGGAAATATGGACATACAATTTATTAGAGAAAAATCAGAGTTTTTAAACTCATATTTAACAAAATACACGACAAAGTCGGAAAAATGCAATACAGACTTTGAAGTGATAGATTCGAATAAGTCCTTGGCATCGAAACTGTGGAATTTTGCAATGCGTTCATTAAATAACAGAGAATGCGGTGCTTTAGAAGCTGCGGATACACTATTAGGGAATCCCTTGTACGGTACGGATAATGATACCATGGTCAAATGGATCGATGTTAATGAGGTGAGAAATAGAAAAGTTAAAACATTTAATGAAATTTAAGCTCTTGATGAAAATTCTACAAATATTTACTGTTCGTCACTCATCGATGATTACTATCCAAATAGACCTCAGGAATTAGAATCATTGAATTTGTACGATTTTGCCAGATTCTGGGAAATTACGAAACAGATGTCAAATAATGACGAAGTCAAGTGTTACAAACTGGCATCGGGTTTATTTTTAAAAAAACGAAAAAAGGGTTATTTAATTAACCATTATCGATTTAATATAAAAACTGAGCCCGAAAAATACTTTTACTCGCTGCTTCTTCTGTTCAAACCATGGAGAGATTTGAGTAAACTCAAAGGTACATTCGAGACTTACACGGATGCCTTTAAGAATTCAGAGTCTGTTTTAACGAAAGTAATGAAATATCACGAAAGGCTCGAAGAAATACAGAAAGCTTTTGAGAACGTTGCTGAATTAATCGAGAAAGCGCGAAAATGATCTGAAAACAGCAGACAGAGACAAATCCGATGACGATGAACTGGATTGTAATCCGATAGAAGTTGACGACGCGATGAAAGATCTGGAAGATTTTGGTAAGATTGACGACCCGATTGATTTATCGCAAATGATGTCGCAATTGAACAAAGACCAGAAAAGAGTCTTTGATGGAGTATGCCAAGTTTTACAAGATAAGAATCAGATTCTGCGACTGTACGTAAGTGGCGAGGGTGGTACAGGGAAAAGTTTTCTAATTGAAACGATTAAACATTGGATCAGAATAAATTTGGATAAAACGACTGCCATATCTGCTCCCACGGGTATCGCAGCATTCAATATCGATGGCTTGACAATCCATAGAATGTTTCAACTACCGGTTAGTCATGAATCTACACCAAAATATACGCAATTGTCAGACATGGTCTTGAAAACTTTGAGAGACAAATTAAAGAATGTCGAATTATTTATAATCGAAGGAATTACATGTAACAATGCAATGATGGATTTAGGAACGACTGTATTCAGTGATGGTCAAGCCTATGTAGGTTTGTCACGAGTAAGTAAATTGGAAGGCCTACATTTGATAAATTTCAATCCAGCATCAGTTAAAGCAAACTCGAGAGCCATTGTAGAATATAATCGACTGAGATCTATATTCAAATCTGAACTGCCACAAATCAATCCGTCCGAGAAATAGGTTGTGAAAATGTACGATCGTCGATGGGCTATCCCTAATATCATTGATGATGTGCAGAATTATGATTGTGAGGAACCAGAAAGTATAGTTACGTGGAAAATATATGGCCTTTGCAATAACGATGCTGTTTCGTGTTACGCTAATGTAATATTACAATGTGCGTTTCATTGCGTACGTATTAGGCAACAAATACTGAAAAATAAAGCATCGAATGCATTGACTGATGCTATCTGCGCGTATGGTGAACGTAAATATTGCAACATTCAAGCGGTTAGAAGATCTGTCGGAAAACGCTTCGAAGAACGAACACAACAAGATGTTTCGGAATTTTTTACGGCTCTAATGTCGACGTATTCCGACATCAATGATGTATTAAAACTCGAATTAAAGCACGTAACATGTTGCTCGAATGTCAAATGTAATTACAATGTAACTAAGCTGGAAAGCAGTAGTTTGTTAATATTACCTATACATTCGACATTAAAAAGGAAAAAAGGTGTCACTCTACAAAGTTTGATTAATGTAGAATTTTCTAAATGGGAAACGATAAACGGCAATTGTAACGAATGTAAGGGCACCGTGTTGAAAAAGAAAACCGTAATCGAATCAACTTTATTCGTCGTAGTAATACAGCTCAATTTATATACTTTTGTAAACGGTGCTTCTAAAAAAATTATCAACAATTGGATTAACGCCGTGCCTACGAGTAATATCACGATTAATAAAAAAAAGTACAAGCTAATAAGCGCTATATTTCACGAAGGTGAAGAAATAAATCGTGGTCACTACATGTGTATGTTGATAGCTGACACAAAATCGGAATGGTATTACTCTAATGATATGGAAGTGTTCTAGAAAAAAGTGGCCCAAAGGAGCACAAGGGGCATACATATTGTTCTTAGAACAGATTAAATAATGGCGCTGTATATAGGCTGCCGTAAACGCTACATTAAAACATCAACTGTTCTAGCGCTGTATAAAAGTTGCCGTAAGCGCCAAAATAAAATATCGGCTGCTCTGGCGCTTTATAAAAGCTGCTGTAAGCGCTGCATTAAAACGAGTGCAATAAGTTTCTAATTTGACCTAGGCTTCATGACATTTCAAAAAGTATCATCAAGAAAAAAATTATCAGACAGAAATATGTATGTCGTGTTAAAATCGGAGAGACGAAGAAAAATATATGGTTGCGTTCTCACGAGAATGGGCGATGGAGGGGCCCATTCTTTATTTTCAATATTCATACAAGAATATAAATTCATTCTGTTGCAATTGAAATAAATGTGCAATGTATCGTTAAAAGTTATTACAATTATACAAACATTTACATATATGATTAAATAAAATATATATGTATACTATAATATAATTATATATTTTATATATGTACATATATACCATATATTTCAATTATTTTGAACTGTATTGCATAAATTGTTACTTATACAAAGTTATGTGATAAAAATCGAAAATACATATATTTGTAATACTTGAATTACTAAAAAGCTGCTCTATATATCTGTACTTTAAAAAGTAAGTGATATCCTAAAAAAATCATAAAAATGAAAAGGTCAGGCCATGTTCAAAAGAAGGTACTCAAAAATTTAAACGATCTAATAATAAATTATCACGAAAAGTAACTGATATGTTATTCAAGGTGCCAGTTCAAAGTGAACATACGTAAAGTGTATATTATCTAAATTTAGTAATAATATATTACCATGAAAAGTAACTGTGATATTTTATTCAAGGTGCAAGTTCACATTGAATATACATACATATAAGTAAAACTGATTACAATTTGATTCTAGAAAATAAGTGCGATATGTTATTCTTAGTGCACAAAATATAATAGTCGTTTATAGAGATTTGATTTGAAATTCATACTAGCCCGTACAATGAAAAATAATTGCTCGTAATTCCAGAGTACCAATTTGTTAATGACTCAGAAAAATAACATGGCGGCCTGCTCTCAAAAAACTTTCGATGGGTAGAATAAATAATTGAAATAAGAGTTGTGAAAATTGTATAAATTAAAAACCTCCAATCTTTCTTTAGTAAAACGGTAAGTAAAACGGTAGTAAACGGGTGTATATTAAGTAAAATTTATAAATGTACAGTTCTCAGGTCAACTACAATAAAGTTATACGCTTAAAAATTTATTGATTATTTGTCGTAATATACAATAAAAAATTACATATTAATTATTCAAGATACAAGTGAGAAATAAATATCATTAAAATATACAAAAAAAATTTATCAATTTGACTCTGAAAAGTAAGTGACATGGTTCTCAAAGTGCAAGGTTTCATTTGACTTACAATTTTCTTCAAAAACACAGAAGAAAAAGGTATTTGTATATAGTTTTGTATATTCACTTTGTTGTGTGTAGAGCTTTTAAAAATACGTTGAATCCTTATTCTAATCTAATCTTCTTCTAATGTAATACTTTTCGTATCTCAAATGTTGTAGTAATTATTCTGTAAGAGCTTTGACATTATTTCTAAATGGACATCGAGAAACATCATAGTTTTTTGAGAGCAGGCCGCCATGTTATTTTTCTGAGTCATTAACAAATTGGTACTCTGGAATTACGAGCAATTATTTTTCATTGTACGGGCTAGTATGAATTTCAAATCAAATCTCTATAAACGACTATTATATTTTGTGCACTAAGAATAACATATCGCACTTATTTTCTAGAATCAAATTGTAATCAGTTTTACTTATATGTATGTATATTCAATGTGAACTTGCACTTTGAATAAAATATCACAGTTACTTTTCATGGTAATATATTATTACTAAATTTAGATAATATACACTTTACGTATGTTCACTTTGAACTGGCACCTTGAATAACATATCAGTTACTTTTCGTGATAATTTATTATTAGATCGTTTAAATTTTTGAGTACCTTCTTTTGAACATGGCCTGACCTTTTCATTTTTATGATTTTTTTAGGATTGTATTCATTCGTAACCCCTAAATTCCTTTATTGCTGAAAGCGTCTTTTTAGGCAGCCTTGTGTGCATTGAAAACATGGTATATACATCAGTTGCTCGCTGTATGTCGTGTTGAACGGTAGAAAGTGAGTCGAAAAATTTGACTGTTATCGTTCGAGTTCGTTGAATTTTCGGGCATTTTGAACTGTGTTTGTGTTTGAACTGTTACTGAGTGTATTTATTATTATTAAAAATGCCTCGAAAAGTGACTAGAGATGATCGTAAATACGGTAAGAAGTATTTGAACCGAGTAAAAAAAATAATACCGCCACAAAAGCGTAAAAACGATGAAGTAACAGCTGGCAGCTCGTCGTCGAAAAAAATTAAAAATCGTCCCGCTATTGAAATAGAAGAAGATCTCCAAAAACATTATAGGATAGTAGATTTTGTTTTGGTTTTTTCAACAATCTCTACTATATCGAAATGTATAAAGTGTGATGGAGAAGTCAATTTCACATCATGCAAAAAAGAAGGACTCGGTTTTAATATCAAAATGACATGCAAAAGCTGTGCATCGCCTCATTATATTCCATCTTCTACAAGAATAGATTCTGGAAAATACGATGTCAATTTAAGATTCGCTTTTGCAATGCGAGTATTAGGCTTAGGCTTAGCCGGGTGCAATAAATTGTGTGGACTAATGGACTTGGCTAGTGCTTTTTTAACGAAAAGAGTATATAATAAGTATGTAGATGAAATGTGTGAATATACAACAAATGTTGCCAAGAAGTTTTTTGCATCGGCCGTAGAAGAAGAAAAAAAAGAAATGTGTAAAACGCATAATTTAGAAGAAACAACAGAAGTTACTGTATTAGGCGACGGCACATGGAAGAAAGAGGGTTTGTTTCGTTATTTGGCGTTGCTTCTCTCATTGGATTTCATACTGGCAAAGTATTTGACATTTTAGTAAAAAGCAGCTTCTGCCAACGATGTAAAACTTGGGAAAATAAATCCAGTACTGCTGAATATGAAGAGTGGCACAAAGAACATGTTAGTAGCGGAGAATGCAAAGCCAACCACGTCGGACCGTCTGGAAACATGGAGGTAGCAGCAATCGTAGAAATGTTCCAACGATCTTTGAAAACTCTTGGGGTGAAATATCGTAATTACATTGGAGATGGCGATTCGAAGACGTACAGCGGCGTTATTGACGCAAACCCTTATGGTGAAGATTTTGTAATAAATAAAAAGGAATGCGTAGGACATGTGCAGAAACGCATGGGAACGCGTCTGCGTGATCTGGTAAACAAGACAGTAGTTGTTACAACGACCAAAACCGGAAAAACCATAAAAAAAAAATCCTGTCTGGAAAAGAACAATTAACAGGCAAAATAATAGACAAATTAACTGTTTACTACGGATTGGCCATTCGACGCAATTCCGATTCAGTTCAGAAGATGAAAAATGATATATGGGCGACATACTACCACTACAGTTCAAACGACAAAAACCCACAGCACGAGAAATGCCCGAGCGGCAAGGATTCCTGGTGCGAGTGGCAAAAAGCTGCAGCTGCAGATGCTCTAAAATCATTCAAACACAGCTACGCAGCTCTTCCTTCTAAAGTTCTGGAAGCCATGAAGCCCATTTATGAGGACTTGAGCAAGGACGCACTGTTGCAGCGATGTCTTGGAGGTTTTACACAAAACAAAAGCCTCAATTAGCTAATATGGAAAATCTCTCCAAAGGCATACAGTGGAACCTCTACAACCGTACAAATTGCAGCTAATGTAGCTGCTTGTACTTTTAATGAAGGTTCTATTGCCCTGTTGGCCTTCATGAAAGAGATGCACATCGGTACAGGCCCTAGTTCTCACGAATGGGCGCGACAAGTTGACGATTTGCGAATTACTAGAGGAGACGAGAAAGCGGTCTACAACAGTAAAGAAGGGAGAGTTTCGCGGAGACAAACACAAAAAGATGCTCTAGATCTTCTGGATGAAAACGCCTTGCTGTATGGACCTGGTATCGATGATTCTGTGTGAGTATAAAAGAACTATCGACTTTTATTTCGAAATTTTTAGTGTGCAAAAGTTTAAAGCGTTTTTCTCAAACTTGCCATTTTCGAAGTTCGTAATCACGATAACTCAAAATCTACTCGATCAATTGTTCTGAAATTTGGCACACTGCTTCTTAACAACATTTACCAGGTATTTTTGGGAGCTTTTTTTGATTTGTTAAAAATTGTTAATTTTACAAAAACAAATAACTCGATTTTTTGCACCAAAAATCAGAATTTTGGCTTCAAAGTGCTACTAAAAATTAAAAAATAAAAAAAAAATTTCTCCCAGCGTTACCTCGAAAAACATCTCCTTTAACGAATCCATTTTTATTTTTTGGTTTCAGATAATTCTACTACGAGTTATAATGATCACCGCCAAACTACTTTTTAGAAGCGCCTCCGGAAATTCGTTGTCACTTGCGTATTTTTCGATATTTTTCGATGAAAATTTAGCAAGTTACTCTTCAAATGTTGTATTATTACATGGAAATTGAATAAATAAAGTAACATTATCTGTTTCGCCAAAAAAAAATCGTAAAAACATGCCTTTTTTCCATCGAAATTAGCATACCCCTCCCTTAAAAGTGGGTAGCTATTCCCATTGTCATTTGTGAGAAAACATGTTTTAACTTATGAGTAATTATATGTGATTAAATATTTGTTAATACCGGTCTTTCATGTAGGTTAGAGATTGTCATGACTAATATGTTAAAGGATAAATTTTTGAAAAAGATTGAAATTTTGAAATTTGTCTGGACGTTACATCTCCCCTCCTATTTGAGAATAAAACCCGACGTTGACCTAGGGTTTTGTTCTAGGTTATATAGATGCTTCCCTCAGGGGCACTACAGACTCATCCCTGTAGTGTACGGGTGTCGCAATCCCGAGGTACCCGAGCTGGAGTGTGTGGTGATGGATGAACGGGGTGTGATGGGCGTGCAGGCCCTAAAAAGGACTTGTCCACTGCACTAGGTGAAGGAAAACACCGAAGATAACACCCGGGGGGGAGGCCCCGTTAGCTGAGTAAGGCAACCTCCTAAGGGGAAGGAAAACCCCTGACAGAAAAAACCAATTTCTTTTTCAGTATCATGATAAGTTCGGAAAAAGAAGAGAACGTCCCGGGTTCGGGTACCGGGAACCGGCGTGGGGGGGGGGGGGGGTGTAGGCCTGGCTCCCTCCATGTCGTCATCGTACGACAGGTCGTCTGCAGCTTTGCCGGCTGGGGCTGCAGACTGGACTGCTACAGTGCCGAGGAATGAGTGGACAGCTGTGCGCGATCGGTTGCGTAATCTAGCGTTACGATGGAGGAATCGTGACCGGAGTGTAGACCAGAAGGAACTTGCTGCGCAGATTCGCCGAGTCCTTCTGAATAAAGTGGTTCGGAGCTATCAGGCTCACCACGAATATAAGGACCTCGCGAAATGTATGGACGTCTTTTTCCGTGAGTGTTCGCGTAGTGAAACGAGGTTCTGCGCCAAACATGTTTGTGTGCAGTTCTTCGAACCTGTGATCGCGGTTAGTACCGCAGAATCACTGACTGGAGAAACAGTTGAAGAGGAGAGTGACTCTCAGCCTCTCCCTTCACCGGAGAAGGTGAGGGGTGATAGTGGGGACGAGGAGCGGGATGTAGGGGAGCCATCCTTTATATCTCTGCCATCGGCGAGTTCCACAGAGGATGAGGAAAGTAAGAGGGACAAGACCTGGGCTCCATTAGATAAGAGGTTGCTGATGGGCAGGAGGCAGTACCCCCGAAAGAAGCCTCCAGGTAAGTGCGGCGCGGAAAAGCGAGGTCGCCCTAAAACAACGGGCGAATATGTCAATCTTGCGCAAGCCAAGGAACGCCTGGCAGCTGCTGAGCGTGATGAGCTGAGGCTTGCGTATGCGCGTAGAGTGTTGGACCCCTCCCTGGGACCAACTCTTACTGCGATTGGCAAGGATGTTGCTCCGCCGGACGTGGTATACCGTGCAGAGTTGCGGGGGTCCACTACTGTGGAGCTTCGGAAACTGGCGGATAGATTTGTCACCCAAGTGGAGAGGGTGGCTGGTCTCCCTGGCCTTGAAGATTTCATGGCCGAGGAGCTCATAGCCTCCTCAAGGAAGCTGGGTGGCATCCTCGATGAAGTCGTGGCGAGGACCTCTTCGGAGGCCGATCCTCGCATGGATGTTCTCAGGAGTGAGAACCAGGGCCTGAGGATTCGTATCTCGGCCCAGGAACGCGAAGTGGAGCGCCTCACGGAGGAGCTTGCGTTTGTTCGCTCTGCGATTCCGGACATCGAGGCATTTTACTTTTCAGGTAAAGGCGCCATGGACAAGGGCGCAAGGAAGAAGCGGCTTCGTCTGCCCTCTGTTGAGAGGTCCCCGCCTGGTTTGGCGGAGGAATCTGGGGCTGTGGTTGCGGAGGATCGCCCTTTTACGGCGCTTGATGTGTCGTTCCTTCTGGATCGTCGCTTCGGGGACTTGAGGGACGACATATCGCTTTCGGTGGTGGCCGCTATTAGGTCAGAGCTTGGGGGCGGGATGGGCCCACTCCGGTCTACGGAGTGGATCCCATACGCGCGCCTGTCTCGAGTGTCGGTGGTGGTGTGGTTGGCTCTGTGCCTGGGGGCTCTGCCGTTTCCGCTCTTGCGGAGACTCTGGCGGATGCCCCTGGTCCTGGAGTCTCCAATGGGAAGAGGAGGCGACGTCGTGGGAGAGGGCTCAGACGACTCCCCCGGACGAAGGAGCGTGCAGAGAAGGGTGCCTCTAAGGAGGGACCTACTCGGGAAAGGAAAGTAGGTGGGGTTCTTTCTCGCCCCCCCTCCGCGTCAGTGATTTCGCTGACAATTCGGGGGGGAATGGAGGCGAGATCATATGCCTCAGTCCTTTCGGAGGCTAAATCCAAGATCGACGTAAAGGGCTTAAATATCAGCTCGATGCGAATGAGAAGAGGGGTAACCGGCAGTATTTTGCTGTCGGTTCCCGGAAAAGACTCGGCGTCGAGGGCGGATACACTCGCGACTAAGCTCAGGGATGTCTTCCCAGAAGTAGAGGGAATTAGGGTTGGCCGCCCTACACGGATGGAGGATGTCCGACTGAGGGGCCCAATGTTCTCTGTAAAGAGGCAGAGAATATTGGAGGAAGTTGCTAGTTTCGGGGGTTGCCGAGTGGAGGATATCAGGGCCGGCGGAAATCCAATTGTTTCCCAATTCGTGCAACGGCACGATTTGGTTGCGCTGCCCTGTCAGAGTGGCGCGAAAGCTTCTGACCGCAAAGAGGATATCGATTGAGGGGGGGTGGGAGACATTGGAGGTTATCCATCTGGCTCGCCGCTCCCTTCAATGTTATCGGTGCCATGGGTTTGGCCATTCGGCCAATTTCTGTGGCGCCGAGGTGGATCGCAGTGGTCACTGCTACAGATGTGGTGGCGCGGGGCACAAGGCGGCCAACTGTGTGGCGCCGCCCCGATGCCTTTCCTGTGCGTCGGCGGGTAAGCCGGCGGGGCATCGCTGCGGATCGGCTGCTTGCGCTCGCGTGCGCGTCCCTCCCAAAAGGCGTCGGAAGGGTACGCCTTCTGCCGAGCGCGCGCAGGCTCCGGGGCGCCCCGATGGGGGATCTCCCGAGAGTCCGGGATGGACGGAGGTAGACTGTAGTCGGGGGCGGGGGAGGTCGCGGAGAGGCGGCTCCCCCGTGCCGGGCTGCAGTACTGCCCGCGATGTTTAGTGTTGGTTTTGTCTTCTGTTTGTCGTAGCGTGTAGCGGTGGGTGCGAGGAGTTCCGGGGAGATTGCCGAAAGGTGACTCCGTGGTCTCCCTGCCCCGCCAAGTTTATGTCGTAGGTTGCGGCGATGGGTGACTGAGTGCCGGGGGAGGTTGCCGAGAGGTGACTCCGCGGCCTCTTCACCCGCGTCAAGTTTATGTCGTCCCTTGCCTTGTTGTCTTTTGTTACAGGTGGGAGTAACAACCCTCCCACCTTTACTGTGATTGGCCATAGTGCCTTACTGTGGGCCCCTAGAGGGCTGGGCCTGTGGCCCTTAATATGTTTCCATTGTGGTTGTGTACATGTCGCTGCACTGTTAGTCTTTTGTAACGTCCTGTGACGTTTATTTGTGTGTGGGTGAGTGACTGTGGTCACCTCACTTACTGGGTTCGGCAGGGAGAGGGGTGAGGGCCCCGATCCCATAGCACGTCGACCCAGGGAAGTCCGGGGGGGAGCTAGTAGCCCGGCTCCCCTCGATGCCCTTTCGGGGCAAGGGATGTCCTCTCCGGGGGGATACTTGTAGTATCCTCTCGGAGGATGTGTCCTCCTATAGGACGCCGGTCGGGTTGTCCACCGTGAAGTAATGCTCACGCGGTTCCGCGGTGGACAATACCCATACGACCAAGGGCTTCAGTCAGGTTTTAGGTCGGTACCCCGTCCGATAGTCCTTCGGGATACTACGGGCGGGAATCCACCACGAAGCCTCCTGACCCTCCCTCAGGGGTCAGGACGGCGAAGTTTGGTTTAGGCAAATTTCCTGACTTAAAAAAAAAAAAAAAAAAAGGTTATATAGATGCTGGTGTAAGTCGTTATATTCCCTCAGGGGCACTACAGACTCATCCCTGTAGTGTACGGGTGTCGCAATCCCGAGGTACCCGAGCTGGAGTGTGTGGTGACGGATGAACGAGGTGCGATGGGCGTGCAGGCCCTAAAAAGGACTTGTCCACTGCACTAGGTGAAGGAAAACACCGAATATAACACCCGGGGGGGGGCCCCGTTAGCCAGGCAAGGCAACCTCCTAAGGGGAAGGAAAACCCCCGACAGATAAAACCAATTTTTTCTTGTTTCATGAGATGACGTCCAAGAAAAGAGAAGACTTCCTGGAGTCGGATACCAGGAACCGGCGGAGGGGGGGCGTAGGCCTGGCTCTCTCCTCGTCGTCATCTAGCGACAGGTCGTCCTTGAGTTTGTCGGCTGGGCTCAAGGACTTATATGCGACAGTGCCGAAGAAGGCTATAGTTGAGGTCGAGTCTCAGCTCTGTGACCTAGATGGTCTCTGGGAGGATCGAGACCGTAGTGTGGATCCTGGAGAGTTCGTGTGGTGCATTCACCGAGTTCTTCAGGATAGTGAGGTGAAAGTGTTCCGCTCGCTGGGGATGTATCGCCGGCTAGCGGGCCACGTTAGGAAATACTTTCGAGAGTGCTCTCGCGGTGAGACGGAATTCTGTGGTTCCCACGCGTGTGTCAGTGTTGTGAGCCCGATTGACGTTGCGTGCGCGTCGGGTGAACAAATGTGTTCGTCGTTGGGGTCGGAGAGTGACTGTTCCCAGCATCTCCGTTCCCCAGAAATAGTTCGTGGAGGGAGTGACGATGAAGAGCTTCCGGAGGCTTCTTTTGTCACCATCTCCTCGCCGAGTTCGCCGGGGTCTCCCGAGGCGGATGAGGAATGGCAGCCTTCGGACAAGAGGTTGCTGTTTGGCCGCAAGCGGTACCCTAGAAGATCTGGGCCGGGTACGTCAAAGCCTAAAGCCGAGAAACGGGGTCGTCCCAAGAAGACCGGGGACTACGTTGATCTGGCCAAGGCTAAAGAGCGTCTCAACAGGGCGGTGGAGCGGGAGCTAGAGTTGGCGGACATCCGTAGGGTCCTGGACCCGGATCTTGGCCCGGAGTTGTCCGCAGTGGGCGTCGAAAACATCCCGTCGGATGAGGTTTTCCGTGCCAGCCTGCAGAATGTGACCAACCAGGAGCTTCGCAGACTGGCTGAGACGTCCGCTTCCCAAGTGGAGAAGGTGTCCGAGGTTACTGGTCTCGATCCGATCGTGGCCAGGGATCTCCGGATTTCTTCGATGAGGCTAGGGAATATCTTCCATGAGATGGAGGGGCGTATCGTTCTTGAAGCGGATCCCCAGATCGAAGCTCTTCGGAGTGAAAATCTGGGGCTCAGAAATAGGATTTTGGCCCTTGAGCGGGAACGAGATAGAGTGGCCGACGAGATGGCTGCCTTTCGGGCTGCTCTTCCGGAGCTGGAGGAGAAGCACTTCTTTGGCGGGGCCTCGAAGAAGGCTCCAAAGAAGAAGAGGCAGCGTGTGGAGTCTTCTCCAGAGCCCACAGGTGACGTGGCGGAGCGTGAAGAGGTGTTGCCGGGGTCGCACCCTCTCACGGTTGCGGACCTTTCGGCCATCCTGGACAGGAGGTTTGCCGACCTAAGGGTCGATATTACATCGGCGGTTCTGGCCAGGGTGGGCCCATTGCTTGCGGGGCGGCCTGGGGCCCCTCCATTTGGAGGGGCATCCATGGACGAGCCCCCTATAGGTCTAGGTGGTGGAGCTGGTGCTCCAGGACTTGGTCCCGTGGCTGGGGGCTCCGCTGCTTTCGCCCGTGCGGAGGTTCCGGCGGATGCCTCTGGTCCCGGGCCCTCCAAAAAGAAGAGGAGGCGTCGTCGTGCGCGTAGGCCTAGGCGTGCCTTTGAGAAGGAGGTGTCTGCTCCTCTGGGCACTTCTGCCCAGAAGGAGGGACGGGTTTCTCCTCCTGCCAGGCCCCCCTCTAAGTCAGTGGTCTTTCTGACGGTTGAGGGGGAGGGGCGGGAGGAGTCTTATGCGGCGGTCCTTTCCAGGGCCATGAAGGCGATCGATCTGCCCAGTCTGGGCATCACCAATTCTCGTCTCCGTCGTGGTGTGACGGGGAGCATCTTGGTCTCCATTCCGGGGAAGGACTCGGCTGGCAAGGCGGATGCTCTGTCGGGCGAGCTTCGCAGGTTGTTTTCACCCGAAGGCAAGGTTAGGGTTGGCCGTCCCTGTCGTACGGAGGAGATACGGGTCCGTGGCGTGCTGGCCTATATAAGGAGGGAAGACATCTTGGTGTCGGTGGCTGAGGCTGGTGGATGCAGTGTCGCCGACCTCAAGGCGGGGGAGATACGTGTATCTCCCAAATCAAACATCGGGTCTCTCTGGATCCGGTGCCCTGCTGGAGCTGCGCGCAAATTGGGCGCTTCAGGTAGTGTTCGCATGGGGTGGACGAGGCTGACGGTTACCCCGTTGGCCCGTCGCCCCATGCAGTGTTTCAGATGCCACGCCTTTGGACACTCGTCTAACAGGTGTGGCTCTGAGGTTGTTCGTAGCGGCTGCTGTTTCCGGTGTGGGAAAGAGGGGCACTTAGCGGCCGTCTGTGTGGCGCGGCCCCATTGTGTCCCCTGTGCCATTAGTGGGAGGCGGGCAGACCACCGTGCAGGCTCGGGGGCGTGTGCCAGGAGAGGTGTACCCCCTTGCAGGACGCTTACAGGTAAGGGAACTGTCCCTTTTAATCGTGGACAGGCTCAGGGGCGCCCTGATGAGGGGATTGGTGATCAGCCCCTCAGTCCAGTGGCGGGCCCGTCGGGGATTGCGGGGGGGTGGCGGCGGAGTGTATCGAGAGGTGCGTCCGTGGCTTCCTCCTGTGCCCCGACAGAGTTGATGTCAGACTTGTGATTGTCTACTGTTGTTATGAGGACTGCGGCCTTGCTGTTCCCCAGTAATATGGGGACTTTTGGTCCGGTTACGTTCTCTGTCTTTAGTCCGTTCTCTGTTTAGTAGGTAGCGGCGATAGGTGTTTGGGTGCCGGGGAGGTTGCCGAGAGGTAACTCCGCGGCCCCTTCACCTACGCCAAGTTCATGTTTGTTCTGGTCTTTTTGTCTTTCGTCAATAGGTGGGGTGTACATCTCTCCCCACCTTTATTTGTTTTGTCGGCCTTTTAATGTAGGCTCTCTTTAGGAGTCGGGCCTGTGGCCCTTATTTGGTCTCTATTTATTAATGTGGTTGTGTATACATGTAGTGTACACGTCGAGTTCGTGATGTCCCGTGACGTCATTCTATGTGGGGCTGATGACTGCGGTCATCTCGCTAACCAGGCTGGCAGGGAAAGGAGTGGGGGCTCCAATCCCATTGCACGTCGGCCTCGGGATGGCCGGGGGGTGAGCTGATAGCCCGGCTCCCCCCTATTTACCCTCTCGGGGTGAGGGCATTGGACGGGCAACGTAGTTGCCCGGGGATGCATCCTTAACAGGATCCGGTCATGGGTGTCCACCGTGAAGTTATGCGTTTGCGGTTCCGCGGTGGACAATACCCGTCAAAGACCAGGGGCTATAGTCAGGTTTTAGGCTGGTACCCCGTCCGCTAGTCCTTCGGGATACTACGGACGGGAATCCGCCACGAAGCCTCCTGGCCCTCCCTCAAGGGTCAGGACGCAAAGTTTGGTTTAGGCAAATTTCCTGAATTAAAAAAAAAAAAAAAAAAAAGTCGTTATATGTCTGAGGAATAGTAATATTTGTGGATTCCATTTCTCCAGGTCGTTTGATGTTATAGTGTCACGTCCGGCCGTATAAATTTTTTTGTTTACTCTAAGTTCCTTAAGCGCTATTTGAAAAGCGCGCCAAAGCCGGCCATGACTCCTAACTCCGTTTAGTAGCACAGCACGGCGCTCCGTGAGCCTAACGATCTCCCACCACGGCTCCTGAAAGATCTCCTACTCCAGAGAGCTTCCCTCTCTCCCGGTCGCCGCAGGCCCGAGCCGCCGAAACGAAGGACCTCAGAACAATCCCGAATTTCGTCAGTTCTCTGCGCGACACCGAACAGTAGTCGCATTTTTTTTTTTTTTTTTTTTGACGCAGTGGGAATCCTCATGGATACCATCGCTCTCCGGGAAGAGAGCGGATGGTTATGTGGGACTTCTTGTTCCCCTTGGCCGATCCACGAATGGATCGGTCAGGGGGCCCAAGACATACCTCACTAAACCCACTGCGGATACTTTCTCGGGCGTTTATGGGGGACGGGGAGGATGCTAGGATTCCATGCCGTCTCGCCGTCCCCCCGCCTTATCCCTCCTTGGAGGAGTGTCGCGGAAGGCGACACTCTCACCCCCGCGAATGCATCGTGCGGGGTCCTCGCGGTTGCGACGCAGGGCGGTACCAACCCCACGTCGCGCCCTCCCAAAAAGTTTGGGGGGCGGAGTCACGGCTAGAGTGTCCCGCTCGAGCCGCCACCCCCCGCCTCCGGAGCGGTGCTCCCTCCCCCTCACGAAGGGAATGGGGATTTGGCATTCGCCCCGGAGGCCCTTACCAGGGGGTCTCTTTCAGAAGGAAAGAAACCCCCTCCGTGGACGACGTTGCCCTCCCGCCGGTGCCTCGTGGCTCCCGGCGAGAGGGCCCCCGCGCGTCACGTCCTCACAGAGAGGGACCCAGGCGCCCCGACCGGACAGGCAGAGCCTGCCCGGCGGGGACACGTGGCCCCCCCTCGGCCCCCCGGCTGCGACTCCCTCCGCTCTCTTGGGAGTTGGGAATCGGCCGCAGCCGAGGGGGTTTTACCCTACCGGACGCGCGGAAGCACCCCCCGAGTGGGGGGTCACGCCCGCACGCCCGGCTCACGTGAGGCCCCAGGGGGGGGAGTCCCAGAACTTAGATGTCCCGGGTCCCCCCCCGGAAACCTCACCCCGCGTCTATATTAGACGCGGGTATGTTGAGGCCGACCCCCCTCCGAACCGCGCCGCCGCAAACGGGTGCTCCCACCGACGGCACGGAAGGAGAGGGGGGATCCCTCCTCCTATGTTGGCTCTCCTCGTTCTGAGGGCATATCCCCCTCGGCCCCCCCCGCCGCCACCGGGCGGACCCGACGGTGGCGTAGGAGGGGGAGGGGGAGGCAGGGGGCGGGGCACATCCCCGCCGTTCGGTCGGCCTCTTCTCCTTTGCCCGCGGAGGGCGCCCCCCCCCCCGATCCCCGGCACCACGAACGGGCGGACCCGCCGATGCCGGGGAAAGAGGGGGGACGTCCCCGCCTACCTCCTCTTCTCCTGCTCTCTCCCTCTCTCTTTCCGTTTCCTCCTTCTGCAGCATGACTTTGCTGCAGAAGGAGGAGAACGCCTTCCATACTTCTTCGTTTTCTGTCATTGCCCCCACGAGTGAGGGCAATGACAGATCTCCTCCCGCTGCGGCCACGAGCTCCGTTCTCTCATCCACCCAAGCCACACACTCTGCGAGTGTGTGTTGGGCGGTGTCCCGCTCGTGGCCGCAATGGTGACACCGCGTCGTGCGTTCTTTTCCTATCCTCTGCAGGTACTCACCGAAACATCCATGTCCGGTGAGCACCTGCGTCATGTGGAAGGACACCCCTCCCTTGGCCCTGTCTAGCCAACTTTCTAGACAGGGCCGTATAGCCCCGACGGTGCGCTGCCCTGGCAGTGTTGGATCTGCCAGGGCCTTCTTCCAGTTTTGAATTAGCGCCCGTCGGGAGTGAACCCTCACTGTACGCCAGAGACTATCTGTCAGGATGATGCCCGCCCGCTGGTACGCACGCGTGCGCGTGTATACCTCCGCGTACATGCGGGCGAGCATCTCCACGGGGGGTACTCCGAAGAGCACCCCCGTCGCCGTCCAGCTCACCGTACGGTAGCCCCTGCATATCCTGTTGGCTACCCGCTTCTGCACTTGCCTTAGGGCATTCTTTGTGCTGCGGGTAGCCTCCAGGCGTTCAAACCATACAGGGGCCCCGTACAGGAGCATGGCGTGTACCGTCCCAGCGTACAGCTTCCTCACACTCCCGCCCGGTCCCCCGAGATTGGGCAGCAGGCGTTGCAGAGCCACCGCTGCCCTCTCTACTTTGGGGGATATGCGGCGGAAGTGTTCTTGAAAGGTCCACTTGTTGTCGAGGTGGAGGCCCAAGTATTTCAAACAGGCCCCCACCTCTATTGGGGTGTCCTCCACGCGGATGCGGGCTTTTGGTGGCGCCCCGCGAGAGCCATTATGAAAAAAGATGGCCTCGGTCTTTTGGGGCGCCACTTTAAGTCCCATCAGCCTAACAAAACGCACGACGCGGTTCACCGCGAGTTCTGCTCGAGCGGTCGCCTCTTCCCACGAGTTCCCCCCGGCCATCACAAGCGTGTCATCCGCGCAGCACACGGTGTGACAGCCAGGGGGGAGGGCCTGCCAAAGAACGGCGTCATATGCGAGATTCCACAGCAGGGGCCCGAGTACCGACCCCTGCGAAACCCCGCACGTCATATGACGCCTTTGTTCTTCGGCATTTCTGTCCGTGTAGGCCAATTGCCTGTCCCGGAAATAATCCGCCAGGATCGACACCAGATATTGGGGGACCCCGTGGTGATTTAGGGCCGCCCCTATCCGGTGCCATGGCAGGGTGTTGAAAGCGTTGGATATATCCAACGATACCGCCATCAGCACCCCGCCTTCCTCCATTTTGGCCTCCGCGATCGAACGAACCCGCAAGACTGCATCTATTGTGGATCGTCCGACCCGGAAGCCATACTGATCCTGGCTTAGATTTGGTCCTTCCCGGGACAAATGATAGACAAGGCGGTCCGCTATTATTCTTTCTAGAATTTTACCCGCCTCGTCTATCAAGCAAATTGGCCTATATGCCGAGGGAACATCCCTCGGCTTGCCCTCTTTGGGAAGGAGGACTACCCTAGCCTCCTTCCACTCTCGTGGGAAACAACCCATGCGGAGGCATTCGTTATACATCCTCCGCATGGGTTCGGCTAGACCCCTGTAGGCGAGAGCCCATACCTTTCCGTGTATGCCATCAGGACCCGGGGCTTTTCCGGGTTTTATCTTCCTGATGGCATCACGGAGCTCCCCTTCCGTGACCCCCCGGTCCTGTCCCCATCCTCCCTTTTTGGAAATTTTGGGGGCCCTTGCCCTTTGCTGGGGAAAAAAGGGTTCGACATTTTTTGGGCCACAAATTTGGGGGGCCAAAGGGCTGGTTTGGGGGGCCCCCCTTTCAGTTTTTCAATACTTTTTTTATGGGGGGCCCCCCCTGGGTCCTCGTCCGGGGGAGAGTAGTTTTCCCGGCTTCCCTTTGCCTTCCCTTTTTCAGGACCCCCAGGTATCCGTCTCATTTTTAGATTTCCCCCGCGTCCCTTTTTCCTTTCGGGGTCTGACCAATCGAGTCTTTCCCTCCTTCTCAAAACCCCCTTGCTGGCGGGGAGCGCCTCGCCTCTGGATCTCTCCGCCACCAAAAGCTTTTGGGGGGGGGGGTCTTCTTGTTTTGGGCAGGGGTGGCGCAGCGTCGCTATAGTACGCAGCACCCACCCCCTTTTTCCCCCGGGGTTTTTCCCCCCCCTTTTTTCCCCCCACGAAAATCGGGCCGCCTCGTTTGGGCCCAAAAGGAAAAGGTTTTTGGTCCTTTTTTT
>NW_028190757.1:0-20000 GCF_048542155.1 Nylanderia fulva | reverse complement strand
TGTTAGCAGGATGAACCGGAAACCGGGAAACCCAGTGTAACGACGAGAAAACCGTCGCCCGGCTGATAGCAGGATGGACCGGAAACTGGGAAACCCAGTGTAACGACGAGAAGCCCGTCGCCCGGCGTATTACAGGAGGAGACCGGAAACCGGGAAACCCGGTGTTATAACGAGAAACCCGTTGCCCGATACTAACGGTAGGAACCAGCGACCGAGAAACCCGGCACTTTCACAACGAGAAGCCCGTTGCCTGGTCTGGGAGATTTGGAACGGGACTGGTGCCGGCTCGTCCGCCGAGTCGGCTTATATACCCGTCCGGCGGTCCCCTACTCCGCGTCGAGTCCGTGGCGGGGGTACCGCGCCGGGATCGCGGTGGGGCGCCCCCGGGGTGGGGGCGGCCAGTGTGGAACGATTAGGGGCGCCTTTAGGCGCCAAAGCCTCACGTGGCGGGCGGCTGATCGGCCCGCGAGGCGTTAGTAACGGCTGCGCCGTTACAAATTTCTCGCTCTCCGGCGAAAGCAACACGCCGCGAACGGACTTGGAAAAATTTCTCGCTCGCCGGCGAAAGCAACACGCCGCGAACGGACTTGGATGAATTTCTCGCTCGCCGGCGAAAACAACACGCCGCGAACGGACTTGGAAGAATTTCACGCTCGCCGGCGAAAGCAACACGCCGCGAACGGACTTGCAAGAGTTTCTCGCTCGCCCGGCGAAAGCAACACGCCGCGAGCGAACTTGGAAGAATTTGTCGCTCGCCCGGCAAAGCAACACGCCGCGAGCGAACTTGGAAAAAGCGGCTTGTGCGGCCGGAGGTGTCGCCCGCCAACGAAAGCAACACGCCGCGATCGGACTTGTAGGTACGGGCGGCGCGTGCCGCCGGAGGTGTCGCCCGCCAACGAAAGCAACACGCCGCGAACGGACTTGGAAGAATTTGTCGCTCGCCCGGCGAAAGCAACACGCCGCGAACGGACTTGGATGAATTTTTCGCTCGCCCGGCAAAAGCAACACGCCGCGAACAGACTTGGAAGAATTTCTCGCTCGCCCGGCGAAAGCAACACGCCGCGAGCGAAACTTGGAAGAATTTGTCGCTCGCCCGGCGAAAGCAACACGCCGCGAACGGACTTGGATGAATTTCTCGCTTGCCCGGCGAAAAGCAACACGCCGCGAACGGACTTGGAAGAATTTGTCGCTCGCCCTGCGAAAGCAACACGCCGCGAGCGAACTTAGAAAAAGCGGCTTGTGCGGCCGGAGGTGTCGCCCGCCTACGAAAGCAACACGCCGCGATCGGACTTGGGGTACGGGCGGCGCGTGCCGCCGGAGGTGTCGCCCGCCAACGAAAGCAACACGCCGCGATTGGACTTGGGTTACGGGCGGCGCGTGCCGCCGGAGGTGTCGCCCGCCAACGAAAGCAACACGCCGCGATCGGACTTGGAAGAATTTCTCGCTCGCCCGGCGAAAGCAACACGCCGCGAACGGACTTGGAAGAATTTCTCGCTCGCCGGCGAATGCAACACGCCGCGAACGGACTTGGATGAATTTCTCGCTCGCCCGGCGATAGCAACACGCCGCGAACGGACTTGGAAGAATTTCTCGCTCGCCCGGCGAAAGCAACACGCCGCGAGCGAACTTGGAAGAATTTGTCGCTCGCCCGGCGAAAGCAACACGCCGCGAGCGAACTTGGAAAAAAGCGGCTTGTGCGGCCGGAGGTGTCGCCCGCCAGGCTCTCAAAGGACGCCGGTCCATGTACCATCCCCACCTCCACGCGGTGAGAGCTGGAAACATCGAGGTACCCTCTCGGCGGCTAACGGGGCAATGGTTTCGGGCAGAGTGTGTGTACCGACACACATCTCTGGGCATCGGCGGGGTTTTTCGGCTCCTCTCACGAGTGTCACGGTCACGCTCGAACGCCGGGTGAACGCCCAGGCTTGTAGGGCGGGGACAATTAGTCCTTAAGCCGTGGCCAGAGGAGCTGGGGACTCTAAAGGTGCTTCGCGGCGCACTAGGCGCGAATCCGAGGGAGCTTTTCCCTTTGGATTAGCCGTCCATAGGAGGAGGGACCCATAGCTTGGCTCAAGTCCCAAATCTTATGAGACACGGCACGGGTGCCTCACTTGTGGGGCACTCACGGGGGGGCGGTGGCTTGGGGGGAGACGGCTTAGCTCCGGCGAGCCTCCTGGGAACGACCGTCTCCCCGGTAGTAGATTACATCCCCAAGATGGGGGATGCTCGGGTAGGTGCAGTCCCCACTGTGGGACTTGGGCGGCGGTGATGTACCGGTGGGCTTGGCCGTGCCGGGGTGATCCGCCGCTCTTGTCCCATGGATCGCCTGGGGTTTGCCCGCGTGACCATCTTTTCACTCACCCAAGGGATGTGGGAGGAGATGGTCGTGAGGATTGTACTTGATCCTCCGGAACTTCGCAAGTACATTTACCTCGAGCCATTTACTTCGAGACACGAATGCCCACCGGGGCGCGGTGATGTCAAGTGACGGGACATGATCCCAGAGGCTGACATTGCCAGCAACAGGGGTCCGCCTTCCCCCTCGTATAAAAACGCGGAGGCGGGGACACGGGCAGGGATGATGATGGTTACTCGAAATTACTCGAGTGATCAGACATCATACAAACAGGGGTCTACCTTCCCCCTCGTATAAAAACGCGGAGGTAGCCGGGACGGAGGTGTTTCTGTTTCGTAAACACTTCCGGGGCTGCGATCAGCCGACAGCGCGGAGGTCCGCCTCCCCCTGAAAAATCGGAGAGCGGCTAGGGAACAGATCGCGTGCCTCTGCCGTGAGGATCGGGTAGGAGTCCCTGGTGCTTCACAACAGGGAAAAGGGTTGTGTTTCACCCTTCGGAAATTCGGAAACACTTTAGCACTTCGAGTCACGGATGCCCAGCGGGGCGCGGTGATGTCAGGCGAAGGGACAATGTCCTGGAGCCTGACATTGCCAGCAACAGGGGTCCACCTTCCCCCTCGTATAAAAACTCGGAGGTGGGGACACGGGCAGGGATGATGATGGTTGCTCGACTAACATCGAGTGATCAGACATCATACGCACAGGGGTATGCCTTCCCCCTCGTATAAAAACGCGGAGGTACACGGGCCGGGGGTGTTATCGGCATGGAAACATCCTCGGGGCTACTCGTAGTCGACAGCACGGGGGTCCGCCTCCCCCTGAAAAACCGGAGAGCGGCTAAGGAACGTAGATCGCGCGCCTCCACCGGAAGGTTCGGGTAGATTCCCTTGGTGCTAAGGCAACAGGGGTAAGAGGGGCTATGCTTCACCCTTCGGAAAAAAACGGAAGCACCCGGGGTACATCGAGTCACGGATGCCCAACGGGGCGCGGAAATGTCAGGCAAAGGGACAAAGTCCTGGAGCCTGACATCGCCAGCAACAGGGGTCCGCCTTCCCCCTCGTATAAAAACTCGGAGGCGGGGACACGGGCAGGGATGATGGTGGCTTCTCGAGCATGCTCGAGAGGTCAGACATCATACAAACAGGGGTCCGCCTTTACCCCTCGTATAAAAACGCGTAAGGCGGCCGGTGCCGGGATGTATTCAGCATGGAAACATCCTGGTGAGACATGGCATGGTCTGAACGGGAAAAGGCACGTACTCCTGAGGATTCGAGCCTGCGTACGCTGGGTGGTGTGAGGTACGCATCAACCCTTAAGGCAAGCGCGGGGTCTGAGCCCTCTATTCTGCTGGGGGGCTTCACCCTTAAGGGAAAGGTAAAAAGGACTATGCCCACAATTAGGAGGAGCCCCGCAGGAGGGGCTTCATATTTTCCTGGGGGATCCGCGGGAGTGGCGGCCTTGACTCAACACAGACGTCTGCCTAGTGGAAGATCGTTTACTTCATTATAAATAACCGGTAAACGACACGCGAGGGAAAGAGGGAAATCTGGGAAAGAAACTCAGATATCCCTCTGACGGGATGGGAACCCTAGCAGAGGGAGAACCAAAAGGGGGGCCTTCGAGTCTATCTCGTCGTATCCCTCTCGTTGTCCGCCACCTTGTCGTGGTGAGAAGGGCTCACCCTTCGCAAGAGGATACTCTTGCGAGGGGTGCCAAGAGCGGACCGTACCTTCCGAGGTACACTGCCCCCGGTCTCGGGGGCACGCCCTTCGTCTCTGGGGGCTCTCCTCGGGCGGTGGAAGAATTCCACCCCCCGGGGAGACGGGGCCCACTTCTCCGTTAGAGCTTCGGCTCGTATGTGGTAAGGGATGGCGACCCGGAATTCAAACGCCCGGTGGCATGGCACCGTTAGGAGAGGGGACTGCACGGCGCTTCGGCGCTTCCCCTCCCACCATGCTCTGTGGCCCGGTGAACCTACCGGGTAGGCGGCTTCTGCCGCCCGGGGTTTTTCCCTCCCCTCCATCATGGGGGGGGCCTGCTTGGGGGTTATACCTGGGGGGTGGGATCGGCGGGGGCCGCATCGGAGGTGCCGCGCGTGACTACCCGAGGGGCTTTGCCCGGAGGGTTTCCCGAGGGGCTTTGCCCGGAGGGGGTCACGCCGGCGGAGGAGTCAGCATGGTCACCCGAGGGGCTTTGCCCGGAGGGTTGTCCCAAGGGGCTTTGCCCGGAGGGGGCCATGCTGATCGGTCCTCGGGGCCCGTTCGTGGAGCGGTTCCCGAGGATAGGGAGGTGCCTCAGGGTGCTGGTTGGGGGTCTCCAGGCTGTGTAGCCTGGGTCCCCGTCCCAGCGTCCCTGGGGTAGGCCGCACCCAGGCCGCTCGGACGTTATCCGAGGCAGGGCTGGGTCGGCGCAGACGGCCACGTATGGTCACCCGAGGGGCGTAGCCCGGAGGATCTTCCCAAGGGGCACTGCCCGGAGGGGACCACACGGGTCGGCCGTCGAGGCCGCTCGGACGTATTCCGAGGCGGGGCTCGACGGCGAGAGGGGGGTCGCGGGGTGCTGGTTGGAGAGCTTGCTCTCGTCCCAGCGTCCCTGCGGCCTGCCATTCTCGGGCCGCTCGGACGTTTCCGGATCCGGGCCGAGGATGGCGGCGAAGACGCGCCGCGGTTACCCAAGGGGCATAGCCCGGAGGGGTTACCCAAGGGCATAGCCCGGAGGGTGCCGCGGCCGCCCTGCCCCAGGGCCGCTCGGACGTTTCCGAGGCGGGGCCTGGGGCGAGAGAGGTTATCTCCGGTCGGTCGGGACCGTTTCCCCTTCCGAACCGACCGATCGGGGAGGCGCTTGCCCCTCGTCGAAAGCCTTCGACGAGGGGCGCCCACATATGCTGGTCGCCACGGCGTGTAGGGCAGGGCCGGGGAGCGGCGACCCTGTCCAAAGCGTCCGTGGGGCCCCCCGGGTGGCGCCACCCGCTGCGGTGCCCGCGTTGTCGGAGGCGCGGGACCCCTGAAAGCCCGTGTGGGCGTCAAATCCCACACGGGTGTGTAAGGGGCTCGGAGTCTGGCCGGGGTGCGGTATCCCCCCGGCCTAAGACATATGTCCCTTTCCCCGGGGGAACTTGGGGCCAGGCCTTGGGGTGTGGCCGGTCATGTTTCGGGGCACCCCTTGGCCGGTGGGGGTATACCCTGGGGGACGGAGCCGCAGCGGAAAAGCGGGATTAAACAAGATGAATACTGAGACTAATTTCAAAAAAGAACCTTTGGATGGAGAAGAGACGCAACATGGACCAGTGGAAACACAGGTCCCGGGAAAGAAAACTCCTATGGTTTCGGATGAGGAAAGGAGCTATATAGATAAGGGGATCCTAGATCGGATCCCCATTGTTAGCGTGATGGAACTCGCATCGAACACGAACCAGACCCCGGTCGGCCCGAAAGCATCGAGCAAAAGAAGCATGAGGGCGGTTAAAGACAAAGTGCGAGAAACCAGAAGAATGACAAGAGAGAGAAACAGAGAGAACGAAAGGTCCGCAAAGAGGAGTATGAAAGAAACTCCAACGGAAACGGACACGGAGGTGGAAGATACCGTCAGCATAAATAGCATGAACAGCGAGGGCCTGAACAACGAGGGAGAGGATACCCAAACCGGACATGCACTGATAAATATCTCCGATGCAAACACATTTCCTGCCCTTCCCGAAAAACAACACAGGGAACAAAAACAGGGAGAAGAAAAGGAATTGGAAGGGGAACTACCGCAACCCATGGAACCAAGGAAGCCTGGAGGACCGGTATCCACCGGAGAAAATGCAGAAAAGAAGGAGAAAAAAGCCAAACAAGCTGAAGAGAAAGCTAGGCTTCATGAATTACAATTACTGGACCCCATGTATACACCAAAACAAGGGAAATCATACAGTGGTTTCGTTAAGAGAATCAACGAAAAAGAAGAAGAATTCAAATTAGCACCCATCCGGGATTTGGAGGCTATGGTGTCCGAAAAGGCCATAGCTATCTACAAGATAGCCGTACAATCAGGGAACCTGAAAGGTACGCTCACCAAACACGCCAAAGATGCAGCCGCCGACATGTGTGCAGCGGCCACCACATTAGCTGTGAAGGCTCAGAATCCGAAAGAGATACCGTTCGGAAAACAATTGGAGGAATTGCGCCATGAAATATATCAGCTTAGAATAGAAAACCAGCAGCTGAAAGACAAAATAGCAAAACTGGAAAAGAAAAAGGCAAGAACAATGCCCCATCCAAAGGATAGTGAAATGGCAGAGAAATTTCCGCTCTACACAAGCAGCGAAAGCGCCAAAACTAGGATTAGGAGATGGGTCGAGGGAACCTCACTTCCACACAGAGGTGGGGAGGCCCCCACGACCCGAAATTTCAAGGAAACCCCACTTCCACCTCGCGGTGGGGAGGCCTCCTCGAGGGAGAATGTTGAAATGCGGGGGATCTCACTTCTACCATACGGTGGGGAGATCCCGAGCACTTCAAGGAATACAAGGATAGGAGACAGGGAGGAGTGGATGGAGGTCACGGATGAAGAGGATGTCCTGTCACTCCCATACAAGACAAACCCCTGGACCAAACAAGAGAAAGGGGACCGCCACTCCCCCCCCCCAAGACAGAAAATCTGCAGATAACAAGGGGAGGCAAAGACTATGCCATCACACAAAGAAATGCGGATGAGGAAAAGGAGAAGGAGAAACACATGGCCTGGATTGCCATGATTGAGGGAATTATAGAGAGGACCCTGGACAAGAGGTTTGGGTGCCAGGTCCCCACGTACGGGGAGACAATAAGGAATAGGGGAATACAGCAAGCGAAGAATAAGCAGGTAGCCCCAACAACAGGGACTACAGCCAACAAGCCAATTGTGAAGAGAGTGGAGGTGGTACAAAAGACGGTAAGAATAGCGCCAAATACCACTATTACCACACTAAACCCTCCATCACGACCAGCAAAGGAGAGGATCCCCCAACCCCAAAGGCCGAAAGAGGCAGCGACAAAGGAAGGGGACAAACTACCCCTACCAAAGAAAAACAAGGGGAAGAAACAGGAAGGAAGGAAAGAGAAACCCCAACCCTTAAGGGAGGGGAAATCTCAAACCCAAAACCGGGGAAAGAAGACACTAACGAGCGCAACCTCATGGAGCGAAGTTGTGTCCAAAAAGAATAGGAGAGCAGAAGCCGCAGCGGCAGCCGTGAAGGAGGCGGGGAAAAGGAAGGAAGGGGCGGAGAAGATCTCGAACCCAAACCCAACTCCCCCGAAACCCACCGCACAAACACGAGCAACTGCAAAAAGGAAGGAGCCGAAAAGAGCGGCCATCACAATAACGTGCCCCCCGGGGACATATGAGGAAATCCTCCGGGAGGCACGTCAAAGGATCGACACAAGAAGACTGGGCATAGAAGGTGCAAAAATAAGGAGAGGAGTCACGGGCTCCTTCATCCTGGAGATTCCTGGGCCGAACAGCCACGATAAGGCAGACAAGTTTGCCCAGGAACTAAGACGGGTGCTGATGGGCAGAGAAGGAGTCCACGTCCAGCGCCCAACAAAGATGGCGGAGCTCAGGCTTAGGGGTTTGGATAAAACAATCCAGGCCCCTGAGGTGAGAGAAGCAGTAGCCGTGGCCGGAGACTGCGAGGAGGAGGAAATCCAGACCGGGGAAATACGGAAAACCCCCGGAGGAATGGGGATAGTGTGGGTTCGCTGCCCATTAAAAGCGGCGAACCTCATTATGAAATCAGGGACAATGAGGATTGGATGGGCAATTGTGCGCGCAGAAATACTCGAGGCAAGACCCCTCCAGTGCTACAAATGCCTGGAGGGGGGACACGTGCGCGCACGATGCCCGAACAATGTAGACCGCAGTGGTAGATGTTACCGCTGCGGTCAAGATGGACACGCGGCCAAAAATTGCACGGCCGACGTGAAATGCCCGGTGTGCGCGGACAAGGGGCTGCCTGCTAATCACAGAGCGGGTAGCAGGACGTGCACGCCGGTGCAAAAAGGTAAGAGGGGCGTCCCCATCAATAAGGTGGATCGTTCCCAAACGGGGACCAAAGCGCCCATTAAGGTGGGAAAACAGAAAGATCCCCAAGGCCAGGACAAGGAGCGCCCCCTTATCGACTTCAATGAGGAGCCCAAAGAACAACGGGCTCCCAGAACTAGGGGGGAAAAACGAGAAGAGGAGAAATTCTCAATAGAAGGAGACGCTAAGAGAAAGCGCCTCCGGGAAAACATAAAGGACAGAACACTCGACAAAATGGATATGTCGGGTGCCACGGACGTCAACAAGAAGGAGGATGGCTTGTAAATTATTACAAGCCAACCTCAACCACTCAGGGCCGGCCCAAGACCTCTTCATCCAAAACATGATGGAGAGGAACTGCGGCCTGGGGATTGTAGCTGAGCCGTACCGTGTCCCAGAAAACAACTGGGCAAGTAGTACGGACGGCTCAGCTGCAATCGCCCACAGAAGCGCGTCAAACTCTCCCCCGATGGAACCGTTAAAATCGGGGGAGGGTACTGTTACGGTCAGATGAGGGTCCATCATAGTTATTGGCGTGTATCTCCCGCCGAGTCTCAGCAGGGGAGACTTCTGCGGGAGATTGCACGCCATTGAGAGACAGCTGAGGGAGTTCCACCCTGCCCCGGTAATTGTCGCGGGGGACTTCAACGCCAAATCGAGCGTATGGGGTTCCCCGCGGGATGACTGGCGGGGTGGACAAACACTAGATTGGGCGGTGCGGTGTGGTCTCCTCTCCTGTAACAGGGGGAGGAAAGCCACTTGTGTTAGGAGGCAGGGGAGTCAATCGTAGATTTGACATGGGTTACTCTCTCTGCCTCAAGGATGGTAAGCGGGTGGAGGGTGCTGACGGAGATTGAAACTATCTCAGACCACAGATATGTGGAATTCTCCGTCGGTGCCTTCCCCCGCGAGGTAGTTGAGCGCCGCCTAAGGAGGGAAGCTGTCTCTCGCAGATGGGCCCTTAAAAAGCTAGACCAGGACGCGTTTCTGGCCGCAGTTGAGGCGGCCCTGATGGTCAGAGGAGGGGAGAATAGGGGGGACCAAGAGGAGGAACGGGCATGGCTGCTTCAAACAATAAATTCGGCTTGTGATGCGGCCATGCCCAGGATAAAAAGAAAGTCCCCCCGAAAAACGTATTGGTGGTCGGAGGAAATCGCCGAAGCTAGGCGAGCCTCCGACCACGCAAGGAGAAGGGTATATAAACGGAAGAAGTTCGAGCGGTTAGACCCCGAGGGATATCAGGACGCGTGGGACAACTACAAAGAGAAGAGAGATGACCTGCGCGTCCTGATACGGAAGGCAAAGGCGAGAGCCTGGGATGAGTTGCTCTCCCACCTAGACGAGGACCCGTGGGGGCGCCCCTACTTGTATAGTACTCAAAAAATTGAGAAGCGGGGGCGCTCCAATCACGGAGTCCCTAGACCCCCAATTTGTCGGCCGAATCGTCGACACCCTGTTCCCGCGGGAAGAGGGTCAAGCTGACCCGATTCCTGAGCGGGACTGGGTGTGGGACGAGGAGGCCATGGGGGTCACGGAGGGAGAGCTTAGGAACGCCATAAAAAAGATAAAACCGGGGAAAGCCCCCGGTCCGGATGGCGTTCCTGGAAAAATCTGGGCTCTCGCCTATCGGGGTCTGGCGGGACCCATGCGGAGGATGTACAACGAGTGCCTCCGCATGGGTCGTTTCCCACGAGAATGGAAGGAGGCAAATGTGGTCCTCCTTCCTAAGGAGGGCAAGCCGAGGGATGTACCCTCGGCATATAGGCCAATCTGCCTGATAGACGAGGCGGGTAAGATCCTAGAAAGGATCATTGCTGACCGCCTCGTCTACCATTTGTCCCGGGAGGGTCCAAATCTTAGCCAGGGGCTTCCGGGTCGGACGGTCCACGATAGATGCAATTCTTCGGGTCCGTTCGATTTCGGAGGCCGTCACGGAGGAAGGCGGGGTGTTGCTTGCCGTATCGTTGGATATATCCAACGCATTCAACACCCTGCCATGGCACCGGATTGGGGCGGCCCTGGAGTATCACCGGGTCCCCCCATATCTGGTGTCAATCCTGGCGGATTACTTCCGGGATAAGCGATTGGCCTATACTGATAGGAACGCCGAAGAACAAAAGCGTCATATGACATGCGGGGTTCCGCAGGGGTCAGTACTTGGCCCCCTGCTGTGGAACCTCGCATATGACGCTGTTCTTCGGCAAGCCCTCCCCTCCGGCTGTCACACGGTGTGTTACGCTGATGACACGCTGGTGATGGCCGGAGGAGTCTTGTGGGAAGACGCAGCCGCTTGAGCAAACATGGCGGTGCATCGCGTTGTGCGGCTCATTAAGCAGATGGGGCTCAAAGTGGCGCCCCAAAAAACTGAGGCCATCTTTTTACATGATGGCTCTCACGGGGCGCCACCAAGAGCCCACATCAGTGTGGAAGACACCTCGATAGAGGTGGGGGCCTGCCTGAAATACCTGGGCCTCCACCTCGATAGCAAGTGGACCTTTCGGGAACACTTCCGCCGTATATCCCCCAAGGTGGAGAAAACAGCAATGGCGCTACAGCGCCTGCTGCCCAACCTTGGGGGACCTGGCGGGAGTGTCCGAAGACTGTACGCCGGAACAATCCACGCCATGCTCCTGTACGGAGCCCCGGTGTGGGTGAAACGTCTGGAGGCCACCCGCGGCCCAAGAGACGCCGTAAGGCAAGTCCAAATGCGGGTGGCTAACAGAATATGCCGGGGCTACCGGACAGTGAGCTGGGTGGCCGTGGGGGTACTCTCCGGAGTGCCCCCAGTGGAGATGCTCGCCCGCATGTACGCGGACGTATATACGCGTACGCGTGAATATCAGCGGGCGGGCATCATAATAACGGACGGAGTCCGGCGTACGGTGAGGGTCCACTCCCGACGGGCGCTGATCCAGAGATGGAAGGACAGCCTCGAAGATCCGAGGCTGCCAGGACAGCGCACCGTCGGGGCTATACGACCCTGTCTAGAGAATTGGCTAGACAGGGTCAAAGGAGGGGTGTCTTTTCACACAACGCAGGTGCTCACCGGACATGGTTGTTTCGGTGAGTACCTGCACAGGATTGGAAAAGAGCGCACAACGCGATGCTGTCACTGTGGCCACGAGCGAGACACCGCCCAGCACACACTCGAAGAGTGTGCTGCCTGGGCGGGCGAGAGAGAGGAGCTCGTGGCCACAGTGGGGAGGGATCTGTCATTGCCCTCAATAGTGAGGGCAATGACAGATAGAGAGGAGGCCTGGAAGGCGTTCTCCTCCTTCTGCAGCAAAGTTATGCTGCAGAAGAAGGAGGCAGAGAGAGAGAGGGAGAGAGGAGTGACGGAAGATGGGGACGTGCCCCCTCTTTCCCCGGCACCGGCGGGCGTGCCCGCTCGTGGTGCCGGGGATCGGGGGGGGGCGCCCCCAGTGAAAAAGAGGGAGAAGACACGGAAGGGGGAGGTGTGCCCCCTCCCGCTCCCCCGCCGCCGACGGGCGTGCCCGTCGGCGGGGGCGGGGGTCGGGGGGGGGGGTACAACCTCCGTAGGAGAAGAGAAACGGAGGCGGAGGGGGGGCTGGGCTTTCCCTTTCTGCGCCGTCGACGAGCTTGCTCGTTTGTGGCGGCGCGGATCGGGGGGGGGTCCACCCCCAACAACATACCTGCGTCGGAATTTGACGCAGGATGAGGCTCCCGGGGGGGGCCGGGGACAATTAAACCCCCAATGCCCCCCCCTGGAGCCTCACGAGAGCCGGGCGTGCGGGCGTGACCCCCACTTTGGGGGTGGCCCCGCGCGTCCGGCAAGGTAAACCTCCTCGGCGGCAGCCGATTCCCAACTCCCAAGGGAGCGGAGGGAGCCGCAGCCGGGGAGGCCGAGGGGGGGCCACGTGTCCCTGTCGGGCAGGCTTCGCCTGTTCGGTCGGGGCGCCTGGGTCCCCCTCTATGAGGACGTGACGTGCGGGGTCCTCTCACCGGGAGCCATATGGCACCGGTGGGAGGGCAACGCCGTCCACGGAGGGGGTCTCTCTCCTTCAGAGAGGGACCCCCTCGTGAGGGCTTCCAGGGTGAATGCCGAATCCCCATTCCCTTCGGGAGGGGGAAGGAGCACCACTCTGGAGGCGGGGGGTGGCGGCTCGAGCGGGATACTCGAGCCGTGACCCCGCCCCCCAAACTCTTTGGGAGGGCGCGGCGTGGGGTCGGTGTCGCCCTGCGCTGCAACCGGGAGGAAACCGCGCAGTCATTGACTGCGCGGTCGGGGAGGGGTCTTGGCCGCAAGGCCAGGGCAGCTCCCCGGAGATGGCTTGGCGGGGGGGCGGCGAGACGGCATGGGAATCCAGCATCCTCGCCGTCCCCCTATCCAACGCCCGAGGTGGACACCCGCAGTGGGTTTAGTGTAGTATGTCTTGGGCCCCCTGACCGATCCATTAGTGGATCGGCCAAGGGGAACAAGAAGTCTCACATAACCATCCGCTCACGCCGCGATCGGACTTGGGGTACGGGCGGCGCCTGCCGCCGGAGGTGTCGCCCGCCAACGAAAGCAACACGCCGCGAACGGACTTGGAAGAATTTGTCGCTCGCCCAGCAAAAGCAACACGCCGCGAACGGACTTGGATGAATTTGTCGCTCGCCCGACGAAAGCAACACGCCGCGAATGGACTTGGAAGAATTTGTCGCTCGCCCGGCGAAAGCAACACGCCGCGAGCGAACTTGGAAAAAGCGGCTTGTGCGGCCGGAGGTGTCGCCCGCCTACGAAAGCAACACGCCGCGATCGGACTTGGGGTACGGGCGGCGCGTGCCGCCGGAGGTGTCGCCCGCCAACGAAAGCAACACGCCGCGATCGGATTTGGGTTACGGGCGGCGCGTGCCGCCGGAGGTGTCGCCCGCCAACGAAAGCAACACGCCGCGATCGGACTTAGAAGAATTTCTCGCTCGCCCGGCGAAAGCAACACGCCGCGAACGGATTTGGAAGAATTTCTCACTCGCCAACGAATGCAACACGCCGCGAACGGACTTGGATGAATTTCTCGCTCGCCCGGCGATAGCAACACGCCGCGAACGGACTTGGAAGAATTTCTCGCTCGCCCGGCGAAAGCAACACGCCGCGAGCAAACTTGGAAGAATTTGTCGCTCGCCCGGCGAAAGCAACACGCCGCGAGCGAACTTGGAAAAAGCGGCTTGTGCGGCCGGAGGTGTCGCCCGCCAGGCTCTCAAAGGACGCCGGTCCATGTACCATCCCCACCTCCACGCGGTGAGAGCTGGAAACGTCGAGGTACCCTCTCGGCGGCTAACGGGGCAATGGTTTCGGGCAGAGTGTGTGTACCGACACACATCTCTGGGCATCGGCGGGGTTTTTCGGCTCCTCTCACGAGTGTCACGGTCACGCTCGAATGCCGGGTGAACGCCCAGGCTTGTAGGGCGGGGACAATTGTCCTTAAGCCGTGGCCAGAGGAGCTGGGGACTCTAAAGGTGCTTCGCGGCGCACTAGGCGCGAATCCGAGGGAGCTTTTCCTTTGGATTAGCCGTCCATAGGAGGAGGGACCCATAGCTTGGCTCAAGTCCCAAATCTTATGGAGACACGGCACGGGTGCCTCACTTGTGGGGCACTCACGGGGGGGCGGTGGCTTGGGGGGAGACGGCTTAGCTCCGGCGAGCCTCCTGGGAACGACCGTCTCCCCGGTAGTAGATTACATCCCCAAGATGGGGGATGCTCGGGTAGGTGCAGTCCCCACTGTGGGACTTGGGCGGCGGTGATGTACCGGTGGGCTTGGCCGTGCCGGGGTGATCCGCCGCTCTTGTCCCATGGATCGCCTGGGGTTTGCCCGCGTGACCATCTTTTCACTCACCCAAGGGATGTGGGAGGAGATGGTCGTGAGGATTGTACTTGATCCTCCGGAACTTCGCAAGTACATTTACCTCGAGCCATTTACTTCGAGACACGAATGCCCACCGGGGCGCGGTGATGTCAAGTGACGGGACATGATCCCAGAGGCTGACATTGCCAGCAACAGGGGTCCGCCTTCCCCCTCGTATAAAAACGCGGAGGCGGGGACACTGGCAGGGATGATGATGGTTACTCGAAATTACTCGAGTGATCAGACATCATACAAACAGGGGTCTACCTTCCCCCTCGTATAAAAACGCGGAGGTAGCCGGGACGGAGGTGTTTCTGTTTCGTAAACACTTCCGGGGCTGCGATCAGCCGACAGCGCAGAGGTCCGCCTCCCCCTGAAAAATCGGAGAGCGGCTAGGGAACAGATCGCGTGCCTCTGCCGTGAGGATCGGGTAGGAGTCCCTGGTGCTTCACAACAGGGAAAAGGGTTGTGTTTCACCCTTCGGAAATTCGGAAACACTTTAGCACTTCGAGTCACGGATGCCCAGCGGGGCGCGGTGATGTCAGGCGAAGGGACAATGTCCTGGAGCCTGACATTGCCAGCAACAGGGGTCCACCTTCCCCCTCGTATAAAAACTCGGAGGTGGGGACACGGGCAGGGATGATGATGGTTGCTCGACTAACATCGAGTGATCAGACATCATACGCACAGGGGTATGCCTTCCCCCTCGTATAAAAACGCGGAGGTACACGGGCCGGGGGTGTTATCGGCATGGAAACATCCTCGGGGCTACTCGTAGTCGACAGCACGGGGGTCCGCCTCCCCCTGAAAAACCGGAGAGCGGCTAAGGAACGTAGATCGCGCGCCTCCACCGGAAGGTTCGGGTAGATTCCCTTGGTGCTAAGGCAACAGGGGTAAGAGGGGCTATGCTTCACCCTTCGGAAAAAACGGAAGCACCCGGGGTACATCGAGTCACGGATGCCCACGGGGCGCGGAAATGTCAGGCAAAGGGACAAAGTCCTGGAGCCTGACATCGCCAGCAACAGGGGTCCGCCTTCCCCCTCGTATAAAAACTCGGAGGCGGGGACACGGGCAGGGATGATGGTGGCTTCTCGAGCATGCTCGAGAGGTCAGACATCATACAAACAGAGGTCCGCCTTTACCCCTCGTATAAAAACGCGTAAGGCGGCCGGTGCCGGGATGTATTCAGCATGGAAACATCCTAGTGAGACATGGCATGGTCTGAACGGGAAAAGGCACGTACTCCTGAGGAATTCGAGCCTGCGTACGCTGGGTGGTGTGAGGTACGCATCAACCCTTAAGGCAAGCGCGGGGTCTGAGCCCTCTATTCTGCTGGGGGGCTTCACCCTTAAGGGAAAGGTAAAAAGGACTATGCCCACAATTAGGAGGAGCCCCGCAGGAGGGGCTTCATATTTTCCTGGGGGATCCGCAGGGAGTGGCGGCCTTGACTCAACACAGACGTCTGCCTAGTGGAAGATCGTTTACTTCATTATAAATAACCGGTAAACGACACGCGAGGGAAAGAGGGAAATCTGGGAAAGAAACTCAGATATCCCTCTGACGGGATGGGAACCCTAGCAGAGGGAGAACCAAAGGGGGGCCTTCGAGTCTATCTCGTCGTATCCCTCTCGTTGTCCGCCACCTTGTCGTGGTGAGAGGGCTCACCCTTCGCAAGAGGATACTCTTGCGAGGGTGCCAAGAGCGGACCGTACCTTCCGAGGTACACTGCCCCCGGTCTCGGGGGCACGCCCTCCGTCTCTGGGGGCTCTCCTCGGGCGGTGGAAGAATTCCACCCCCCGGGGAGACGGGGCCCACTTCCCCGTTAGAGCTTCGGCTCGTAGGTGCTAAGGGATGGCGACCCGGAATTCAAACGCCCGGTGGCATGGCACCGTTAGTAGAGGGGACTGCACGGCGCTTCGGCGCTTCCCCTCCCTCCATGCTCTGTGGCCCGGTGAACCTACCGGGTAGGCGGCTTCTGCCGCCCGGGGTTTTTCCCTCCCCTCCATCATGGGGGGGGCTGCTTGGGGGTTATACCTGGGGGGTGGGATCGGCGGGGGCCGCATCGGAGGTGCCGCGCGTGACTACCCGAGGGGCTTTGCCCGGAGGGTTTCCCGAGGGCTTTGCCCGGATGCGAAAGCAACACGCCGCGAGCGAACTTGGAAAAAGCGGCTTGTGCGGCCGGAGGTGTCGCCCGCCAACAAAAGCAACACGCCGCGATCGGACTTGGGTTACGGGCGGCGCGTGCCGCCGGAGGTGTCGCCCGCCAACGAATGCAACACGCCGCGATCGGACTTGGGTTACGAGCGGCGCGTGCCGCCGGAGGTGTCGCCCGCTAACGAAAGCAACACGCCGCGATCGTACTTGGGTTACGGGCGGCGCGTGCCGCCGGAGGTGTCGCCCGCTAATCAAGGCAACACGCTGCTATCGGGCCTGGAAAAATTTCTCGCTCGCCGGCGAGAGCAACGCGCCGCGAGCAAACTTGCGCCTGTTTCCGAGTTCTCGCTTGTACCGCTAACGAGCGAGCTAAATGAGATTAATTAAATGAGGACGCATCGGAAAGTTTATTCGTGCAAACACTCCGGCTTCGCTTATCGGCATCCTGCCTGCATTCGTCCACGTATCGGTCGTAGAATCTCGAAGATTGTGCATCCGACGAGTGGTAGCCGGGAATTAGCAGATATCGTAATAATCGTGTCGCGCGGTCGTGCGGAGCGTCGAAAAGTACGAAACCTTTGTCCGAAACGTATTTCCGTATCGTAGCATTATCTCCTCGTAGCGGCGCTACTCGCCGTCAAGTGCTTCGGAGGTACCGCCGGCGGGCGACGGACTTGGTGAAATCATTCGGTCGTCCGGAGGTGTCGCCCGTCCCGGAGGTGCCGTCCGTCCCCAAGTTGACGCCGGCCGTTATGTGGTGCCGCACGTATAATCACGCCCGTAACGAGCCGTCTCGGTTGCCGCGCGCGTGATTTCGCATCGGGCGAGTGTTCCGTACCGTAATCGCGGTCACCGCAGCTTGCGTGTTGCGTATCATCCGTAATAATTCGAAATATATGTCTCCGACACGTGGGTTTGAGAGACACGTTTCGAGTTAGTAATCGGACAGCGCCCTCATGTCGAGCGAGCGCCGAATAGTAAGTAACTTTCGTCCGAAACGTTTTTACGTAGCTCTCCTCGTTGCGGCGCCGTAAATCGTCGTTAAGTGTTCCGGAGGTACCGCCGGCGGTCGTCTGACTTCGAGAGATCATTCGGTCGTCCGGAGGTGCCGCCCGTCCCGGATGTGTCGCCGGTCGGCCGTGGTTCCCGGAGGTGTCGCCCGGCCCGGAGGTGTCGCCCGGTCCGGAGGTGTCGCCGGTCGGCCGTGGTTCCCGGAGGTGTCGCCCGGTTCGGAGGTGTCGCCGGTCGGCCGTGGTTCTCGGAGGTGTCGCCCGGCCCGGAGGTGCCGCCCGACCCAGAGGTGCCGCCCGGCCCGGAGGTGCCGCCCGGCCCGGAGGTACCGTCGGTGCTTATACCTTATTGTCCCGGCATTTCGTTTGTTTCCTTCTTAATTAATGCTAATTATCGTTGTTTGACATTCGCCATACGGCTATCGTGATAATATTTTATCGTACAATAGGACTTTTCGATCGTTCGCTCTCCGCGACAATGTCTCGATTGAACGCGCCTTACGGCGCTCGCACTCGCATACGGCCGTGCGTAGGACCGTGCGTCGCCGACCGCCTGGCCGGCCGGTTGGGTACTATAAGAGATACGTCGCGCTCGGCGCGTCGAACGAGTCGAGCGAGTCCGGACGAGTCGTAAACGTACTTTCTCGAGTCTCTCGCCACTCCGGCGTGTTTCGACCGCTCTCCGTACCGTCGCCGACCGCTTGGCCGGTCGGTTGGGTACTATAAGAAGTAGGAGAGATTAATATTGTGCGTGTCGCGCTCTCGACGTTGACAAACGAAGAATCGCCCGAACGGGTCGAGAACGGATTTTGTCGAGTTGCGACTCTGACACGGAGAGAACATTTATATAAAATGTTTGATTTGGAAACCACGAATATATAAAATAATATACGATCGTCGCAGAACGCGCCGCCGCCAAGTCTTCTCATGCTTGGAGGTTGCGTGTCTCGCGAGAACGTACAGTTCGACTCTCGCGTCGTCTCGTATTCCTCTTCGCCGGGGATTACGGTGCGGCTCTTCTCGTTCGTCGCCGAACGCGCGCAAAATTAACGTACACTTATTTATTACGAGCACAGCATTGCCACGAGTCGGTGTCGCAAGACCGAATGGCTCTTATGTGGCGCGCACGCCTCTAGTGTGTTGGCCGCGCGGTTCCCTCTCGTTTCGTACGCAGCAGCGGAATCGTCGCGCTTACCGAGCATCTACTCCACGGATACGAGTTTGCGATCCTTTAACGAGGATCCATTGGAAGGCAAGTCTGGTGCCAGCAGCCGCGGTAATTCCAGCTCCAATAGCGTATATTAAAGTTGTTGCGGTTAAAAAGCTCGTAGTTGAATCTGTGTCGCACACCGTCGGTTCACCGCTCGCGGTGTTTAACTGGCGTGATGTGGGACGTCCTACCGGTGGGCTTAGCCTCGCGAGGGGCGGCCCAACTAATATCCCGTCGCGGTGCTCTTTACTGAGTGTCGAGTCGGGCCGGTACGTTTACTTTGAACAAATTAGAGTGCTTAAAGCAGGCTACCTTCGCCTGAATACTGCGTGCATGGAATAATGGAATAGGACCTCGGTTCTATTTTGTTGGTTTTCGGAACCCCGAGGTAATGATTAATAGGGACAGATGGGGGCATTCGTATTGCGACGTTAGAGGTGAAATTCTTGGATCGTCGCAAGACGGACAGAAGCGAAAGCATTTGCCAAAAATGTTTTCATTAATCAAGAACGAAAGTTAGAGGTTCGAAGGCAATCAGATACCGCCCTAGTTCTAACCATAAACGATGCCAGCTAGCGATCCGCCGAAGTTCCTCCGATGACTCGGCGGGCAGCTTCCGGGAAACCAAAGCTTTTGGGTTCCGGGGGAAGTATGGTTGCAAAGCTGAAACTTAAAGGAATTGACGGAAGGGCACCACCAGGAGTGGAGCCTGCGGCTTAATTTGACTCAACACGGGAAACCTCACCAGGCCCAGACACCGGAAGGATTGACAGATTGATAGCTCTTTCTTGATTCGGTGGGTGGTGGTGCATGGCCGTTCTTAGTTGGTGGAGCGATTTGTCTGGTTAATTCCGATAACGAACGAGACTCTAGCCTGCTAAATAGGCGTACCTTATGGTATCGCGAAGGCCCCCGGCTTCGGCTGGCGGGTTTTTACTACCAACGTACAAACAAATCTTCTTAGAGGGACAGGCGGCTTCTAGCCGCGCGAGATTGAGCAATAACAGGTCTGTGATGCCCTTAGATATTCTGGCCCGCACGCGCGCTACACTGAAGTAATCAGCGTGTGTTCCCTGGCCGAAAGGCCCGGGTAACCCGCTGAACCTCCTTCGTGCTAGGGATTGGGGCTTGCAATTGTTCCCCATGAACGAGGAATTCCTAGTAAGCGCGAGTCATAAGCTCGCGTTGATTACGTCCCTGCCTTTTGTACACACCGCCCGTCGCTACTACCGATTGAATGATTTAGTGAGGTCTTCGAACTGGTGCGCGGCAATGTCTCGGCATTGCCGATGTTGCCGGGAAGATGACCAAACTTGATCATTTAGAGGAAGTAAAAGTCGTAACAAGGTTTCCGTAGGTGAACCTGCGGAAGGATCATTAACGTTCCG
>NW_028190756.1:52967-57025 GCF_048542155.1 Nylanderia fulva | reverse complement strand
TACTGCAAAGAGAACGGACGGACAGCGAATTACTCGAGGATTTCCTAATAAATAACAAATGTATACCTTTTGAATCAGCCTGGAAAACGAACCAACGTTCTCTACTATAATAGAGAGGCCAAATATGACTGGACTGTGGTGAATAGTGGATCCTGAAGGATAGTTAATGATTGGAGGTCTTACCGAAAATGATACTCAGACCATAATTGTATATACTTTGAACATAACAACAAGAAAAAATTCCAGAAACAAATCAGGTAACTCACAGGACAACTCTATAACTTAAAGAAGGCAATTGGGATCAGTTTGGCGATGTTAAAAATCGAACAGTTTACGGACGAACATATAGCTTGCGCACATATAGTACATAATGAAGTAAACTTATATTTGGTATCAGTTTATTGTCAATTTTCCATGGAGCTAAACTATTTTATTAATAAGTTGGAGACTATAATAGAAACGTTCAAAAGACACGACATGATCATATCAATGGACTCCAATGCTCACTCCAAAACTTGGTACTGCAAAGAGAACGACGCGAAAGGCGAATTACTCGAGGATTTCCTAATAAATAAAAATGTATACATTTTGAATCAGCCTGGAAACGAACCAACGTTCTCTACTATAATAGGAGAGGCCAATATAGACTTGACTGTGGTGAATAGTGGAGTCCTGAAGGATATTAATGATTGGAAGGTCTTCCCGAAAATGACTTCCTCAGACCATAATTGTATATACTTTGAACATAACAACAATAAAAATTCAGAAACAAATCAGGTAATCACAGGACAACTCTATAACTTAAAGAAGGTCAATTGGGATCAGTTTGGCGATGTTATTAAATCAGAACTCAATGGGACCTTTTGTAAAGCCTTTTCCGGATCGGCGAGCTCCAGGTCCTCCAGATGGGTCCAGGTTCGTCTACTGCTGCGGCATCATCCGGAAAACAGCGTCAACTTCGGCAGCACCAAAGCGTTGACGAAGGTGGGCGAATCCCCTCTGCGCGACTGCAGGGTGAGTCTCACCTTCCCCTTTGTCACTCCGGTCCTTTTCTCTCCAACTCCATAGACACTAACGGCGGCTGCTCTTCTAGGGAGTCGTAAGCGCTGCGCTAATCGCTCCGAAATGATGGAAGATTCGGAGCCCTGGTCGATCAGAGCGCGAGCGGACTGCCAGCTTCCGTGGCAGTCGAGGACGCGGACCCTAGCCGTAGCGAGCAGCACCGTTGCGGAGGAAGAGTCTGCGCCTTGAGCCACGTGAGACGTCGTGGCGGCCTCGGCTTTCCGGAATGCATCGTAAAGCGAAAAGTGATGTCGACTGCCACACGCTGTACACGTCTTCTTCAAAGAGCACTCGGAAGATTGATGCCGGCCAAGGCAGTTTGAGCAGAGCTTATGCTCACGGACGAGCTGCTTACGCGCCATCGCCGTCTTATCTTTATAGTCGCCGCAGAACATAACAAAGTGGTCCCCCTGGCAGATGGAGCACCGGCTTCTGGATTTCTCTTTTGGATCTTGGCCTTTGACGTGGTGGCTCCTCGTTGATTTCGTAGTGCTGGAGCTGCTGCTGTCGTTCCTGGCCGGAAACAGCGCCTCCAACGTATGGAGCCGACGTTCTATGAAGGCCTCGAGCGAGGCGTAGCTTGGCGGACTCGTGGTGTGACTTATATCACTCTCCCATTCTCGCCTAGAGCGGCTGTCGAGGAGCTCTACGACGAGGTGGACGAAGAGATCCTCCGTGCGGTCTATCGGTCGGTCTATGCTCTTCAGGGAGCTGACAGTTGTTTTTACTCCATGGAAAAGCCTCCTCAATTCAGCGGCGGATTCGCTTTTCATCTTGGTCAACGCTAAGAAATTATTCAGATAATTACGAGTCAGCAATCTTTTGTTCTCGTAATAATCGCTTAGAGTTTTCCAGGCAATTTCATAGTTGTCTTCTGTGGTGCTGAGGTTACGAATCAGCAGATCGGCGTCACCCTTCACACAAAGTTTTAAGTAGTGTAACTTCTCCACAGGTTTTGCTGCCTGATTTCGGCCGATGAGGGAACAGATCCCGGAATGAAGGCCAATCCTCGTATTTCCCGGCGAAGGTAGGCGGTTGGATTTTTGGCAGCGCTGTCCGAGGAGCGGGACTAGTTGTCGCGGCCGCGGTAGAGCTGGCTGCCTGTAGCTGCAGCTGGAGAGCGCTCTTCAGATCGAGCATGAGGCCCTTGTTCAGCAGGTAAGCTTCCTCGCCTAAGGACGGGATGTCCTGTTTAGCGTAGACCTCATGCTTTATTTCGTCAACCCGATCGGCTAACGTATCATTAAGAGCGTCGAATTTATCCCATAGCTTCTCGAGATTTTGAAGCCGGGCCTCCACCGCGCCGAGGGTCATATTGGCCTCGCCGAGCTTCCGCAGGTTCTCGAACGCGCGCGAGATCTTGCCGTACAGCACCGTGGCGGTGGCAATGATCGCCTTCGTGTCTGTCATTTCTAACAATGTTTCTCTGTTCCAGAAGCACTGGTCACCGACACTCAATCACAATCGCTTCCGTGGCACCGGATTCACAGGAGGTTCCGGAGGAATCCGGCTCGAAGGACCAAAAAATGTGCGCGACGGAAAGATAGATAGGACGTGGTCGGAAGCGAGACCGAGAAATAGACACAACACTCGACACACGCGTAACGTTCACAAAAAAAATATATTTATATAAACTATTAACAAAAATTACAATTAATATACCGCACCGAATTTACCGAGAGAATTAGCCGAGTCGTAAATTACTAAGTGTCCGCAAGCAACGGTAATGAATTAGACAAAGACAAGCAATCTTTATCGTATAAACACACTTTATTCGCGATGAGCAATCGGAAAAAGCGCCGCGGTCGCGAGAGAGGAGGCTTATATACGCCTTGTAATTCTAGAATATTCGAGTACATTTGCTGTCGTTCTATTGTGATATTAAGGGCGAAGGAACGTTTACTGTAATTATTTACTTGTTTTTCTCTCCTCTCGCGCGACAGCGGTGTTTACAATTTAGACTGTTTTAAGCGCTTATTTTCGAAGGCGCGGAGTATCCGTATACTCTCGCGGCCGAGCGCTAATTTAAATATAATTTAAAATACGCATGTTAGACCACGATATTAATTAATAAATTATATGCATGCTGCATGAGGCATGATCGAGATGCATGAATATTTTAACGCTTTCTTGTCCGCGGGTTATTACCGTTCGAATCTCGAACACTGCTCGTTCAAGTAGTTTGTTACAATCCTGGCGTTGTGTGGTCAAGCACCGTCTTGTTGAAAGAACATTTTATTTCTTTCAAATAGTGGCACTTCTTCTAAAAAATCGGGCAGATTTTCTTTCAAAAGTTCCGCGATACCATAGGGTACGCCTATTTAGCAGGCTAGAGTCTCGTTCGTTATCGGAATTAACCAGACAAATCGCTCTACCAACTAAGAACGGCCATGCACTACCACCCACCGAATCAAGAAAGAGCTATCAATCTGTCAATCCTTCTGGTGTCTGGGCCTGGTGAGGTTTCCCGTGTTGAGTCAAATTAAGCCGCAGGCTCCACTCCTGGTGGTGCCCTTCCGTCAATTCCTTTAAGTTTCAGCTTTGCAACCATATTTCCCCCGGAACCCAAAAGCTTTGGTTTCTCGGAAGCTGCCCGCCGAGTCATCGGAGGAACTTCGGCGGATCGCTAGCTGGCATCGTTTATGGTTAGAACTAGGGCGGTATCTGATCTCCTTCGAACCTCTAACTTTTGTTCTTGATTAATGAAAACATTTTTGGCAAATGCTTTCGCTTCTGTCCGTCTTGCGACGATCCAAGAATTTCACCTCTAACGTCGCAATACGAATGCCCCCATCTGTCCCTATTAATCATTACCTCGGGGTTTCGAAAACCAACAAAATAGAACCGAGGTCCTATTCCATTATTCCATGCACGCAGTATTAGGCGAAGGTAGCCTGCTTTAAGCACTCTAATTTGTTCAAAGTAAACGTACCGGCCCGACTCGACACTCAGTAAAGAGCACCGCGACGGGATATTAGTTGGGCCGCCCCTCGCGA
>NW_028190756.1:35467-45467 GCF_048542155.1 Nylanderia fulva | reverse complement strand
ACGCTTTTTTCTTCTTTCGTCCAAAAAAACTATATTTATCCGCAATCTCATTTGTTAATATCATAGATAAACATCTTCTAATAAATTCATATCCATTGTTCCCTCCTAATTGTTGCAACTCAGTCATCTAAAAAATAAAAATGAATGTTGTTTGTAAATTAAATATAATTTTAAAAGAATAACATTTTTCATAAAAAGCCTTAATCATTAGAAATAAGTTATAATAAATAAATAATTTATATTATATATGTATATATAGTGTTTAAAAAATGTCGCATATGCTGAGCACCATTTGATAGAGAAATCTAAGAAAAAATGTTTAATACTATTTTTCGATACGATGAATAGTTTTGCTGCAATTAATTATATTGTAATCAAAAAATCAGCGTGGGGCTATAAAAGGAAGCGATTTTTGCAGCTCCGCGCTGAATGACTGATTATTACAATAATTAATTGCGGCAAAACTATTCATCGCATCGAAAAATAGTATTAGACATTTTTTCATATATTTTCATTTTCTATCAAATGGCACTGAGTATATGATACTTTTATATATAATAATTATTTTTAAAATAAATATGTAATATGGTTGAGTAAAACTTACCGCTTTAGTAATTTCGTCGTCATTTTCTAAGACGGCTTCCACTATCTGCAGTTCTTCTTCGGTTTTAAGTGGAAAATTTATATCATTATCTTTATTATTAAATACCGAAATTATTTGTTCTTTTCCACGGGTATTTATTTCCTGAGAATTATTTTTTAGTTGCAACTTAATTTCTTTAACTTCAGAGAGTATATCCAGAACCACACTACGTATTAAATAATTTTGAGCCACTAAGTTTTTAACAGTTCTTCTCTGAAAATTATTTCAAATTATTTAATATTATGTCTAGTTACACACACATGTACGCACACACGTGTATGTATGTATGTGTATGTATGCATATATGCGTATATGTACTAATATGTATTCATGTGTGTGCATACATGTATATTTTTATATTATATATATATATATATATAATTACCATCAAATTTTCTCTCTTACTGAGGTGACTGTAGGGGGAATTACGTGGCGTACCTAGAAAAAATTTAATATATATTAACCAATTCTTGTAAAATAAAAATTAATAAAAATAATTTAATTTTTTATTGTCCTTTATATATATATATATATCTATATATATATATATATATAAAGGCCGGTATTCATTGTCCGATTTTATATTTAAAATTAAGTCCGAGCTTGAGATGCTACGAAAGCTATTTGATCGGTTGAATAGAATCTTAAGTTAACCTTAAAGCAGACTTAAGACGATCTTAAATATAAGATTGAACTATAAATACCGGTCCATATAGACTATAAATGAATAAAAGACTATGAGATTATATATAAAAAACACTTACTAATTAATTCTCTTTCATAATTAGGAAATCTACATTTTCATCAAGAATTGAATTATCTTGTAAAAAGTATTTTTAAAAATATAAGATATATATAAAAAAAATAAATATATTAAAATTTTATGTTTATTATAAATGTTATTATATAGCTATAACAAACTTACCAATTTCGGTATTGGATATTTCATTATGATCAACATTAATTGATTTTTCAGAACTTTCTTTTCTTACAGAATTTATTTTTTTTCCCCATTTTAACTGTTGTTTTTAGTTTTTGGTGGTTGTGGTATTAAGTTCTCTTCTGATGAAGAAGAAGTTAAAATTTTTTTTATATACTTTTCTTTTAGATTAGTTTCTACTTCAGAATTTAAGTCGCTCGTAAATTCAGCAATATGTGCTTTTGCGCGTGCTTTGGAATAGTTATCTTAAAAAGTTAATATAATTTCGTTTTATTTTGCATTTTGTTTCATGTAATCAAATGTATCAAAATTAGTAAATACATTATTTTAGTTGTAATAAAGCGGGCTATATCAGTCTGGTGTGGTAAATAATGCGGTTTAGAATTTGATTTAATTGTTCATTGATGAGAGAAGGATCGAATAAGAATCGAAATATACTAATAATAAAGTAAATATCTATTATAACACTTTGCGTATTATTCCGCGACAGATTCTCATATAGCTCGCTTTACTACATCAGTGATATTTTATTTAATGCAGGATTCACACTGCGTCTGATATCCGACATACATCCGATATCAGACGCAGTGTAAATATATCCTACATGAATCTTTCTTTTTAATCTAACATTTTATTTTAAAATTTGTATTATTAAAAACTTACCAACACGTAGAATTTCTGAGTTTCTTATTTTGTAGCTAGGCCAACATGTATTTAAAGATTCATGCTTCCTTATTGCACTCGTTATTTTGTCTCTTGAGTATGTAGGCCAATAGCAAAACTGTCCTTGAATCCAGTTGAGGGTACGCTTCCACAGAACAATCTTGTTCAAACTGTATTTACAGTCCATGTTTGTTCACACATTTTCTACATGAACACTAAAAAACCAAAACACAACACTAAGAAAAACAGACTCGTAATCAAGAAATAGTGTAGGCAAATGCAAAACATTTAATTTCCAATTTGAAATACAAACACAATTTGTTAATAGTTATAAAATAAAATTTTTAAAATAAAATCTTTAAAATCAATTAAAAACTATTTTACATAAATAATGAGAAATTTTTCTGCTATAAACAATAGTAGCAATTGTTGATAATACATTAATAATTGATATATTATAACATAATTGATGTTTGAATGTATTAATGGAATACTACTTGTTTTTCCTCCCAATTTTAAGTATTACACATTTAAATGAAAATCTGCTACATTAAATATTTCAAGAGCACCAATATATCAACAGAACGATTTCCAATTTTATTTGATTCGCGGGGCTGATTTGAAATTTTCTACAATCAAAAATTTCTTGCCAATTAACTTAAAGGTCATTATTCCAATGCCCAAAAATTTCAATTAAATTATGGTCCCATTGATAAAAGTACAACAATTATTAGGATGATTATCCACACAAATCTTGAAATGATTTTTTAAATTGTTTACAATGTTAAGATTAAAAATTGGACCATCAATGTTTTTTTTTTTTATTAAATAGATTTTTTCTTAGTTCTTTCTATTTGAACTTTATGGAAATTTTGTTCGCTTTTCCTTTTCATTATTTGAGCTAACCGGGGTTTTTTCACCTTACGAATAGATTTTAAAATAGGGTTTTTAAATAATTTTCAAATGGAAAGCGCTTGGAAAAATTTTCTAATGGGGCCCTGAATTTTTTCTCTTCAGAAAGATTTCAAAACAAATTAGAATATATGAGATGATTTTTCTTGGGCCCTATAAAAAATTTTAAATGTGTTCACAAAAAATGAAAGAAGATTAGAGCGTATCAACTAAATAATGGGCCTATAAAGACGTTTTTGTTATATAATTTTTGCAACATGTAAACAAAAAAAATTTGTTAAACTATCATATTTAATATTTTTCTAAGTACAACAGGGGCCAGGTAAAACAAAAATTGTCTTAAAATCGGTAGCTTTCCATCTTTTTGCTTCAAATAATGATCGAGGTTTCGGTTTTAAAATTTTATTGGATATTTTAGCTTGATTAATTAAATTAGAAAGTATTCGCAATTTTTTGATGTGATAATTTTACGGAAGGTTTTCCAACACCTAAATTATACTTTGTTTTTTTCCGACTCCCAAAACAAATTAAATGCATAAATCTAATGGGAAAGCTTTCATTTTTATCCAGACAGGATCTGTTCTAATTTTAGTGCCCTTTTGATGCTCTTTTTGGACTTTTGATCTATACAAGTATCTGTTCTTAAACGTAATGATTTGTATTAGGAAAGCAGACACGATTTTACTATAAGTACCCTTCCTCATAACATTTAGTACATGAAAAAACCCCAAATATGACCAATGTATGGGTAATTAAGCTTTCGCACTGCATCACATACAAAAAAGATATTTTGACAGAAAAATGTTTAGTATCGATAAAAATTTCCCATTATTAATAACATTTGATACATCCTCAACAAAATGTTTAAATAGCTGTTAGCGTTTTTGGGTTTTTTCATAACCATGTTTAAATGCCAATTATATCTACATTACTAGGATATTTGCCCAAGCCGAAAATAAATATGGGATAAACTTGACTCCAGAACTTTTTGAAAAAGGGCCCAGACCATCTTTTTAATTGCGTTCTTAATTTCGTATTTTTAAAAAAATCATTGAGTAATTTATAAGATTTTAAATTTAAAATTCTCTACACCAAATGATAATATTGTCCAGGTTCAATAACTTACTTACAACGGTACGACAAGTTTTCAAAAGACTTCGAGCATCAGTGGGTAATTCAGGTATACGAACTTTTAACATTTTTAATAATCACTTAATGCTGCATGTGAAATATTATGCGTCAATGACCACTGGATAAATTTTAATTGTATGTTCTCTTCTGGATTATTTTTTTACTATTGTCATGAGGAAAATACTTATGTACATCAAGATCGACTGAATCTGAGGGTGAGTGGAAGGAAGGTGGAAAGTTTTCATTTGATTGATCGGATTCATAATAGACTCATGTAAAAACAAATCTGATTCTAAATAATTGTTATTTCTAAAAGTTCTAATTGTGCGTCATTAGTGGGAGATATTTATATTTGGTAAGATACTTATATTTAGTGGTTCAGAGAATCTTTCTGTAGTTATGTTAGGAAGATTAGGCTCAGGATCAGGTTCAGGATCGGACTCAGAATCAAGCTCAGGATTAGAAAAGACTTCTTCTTGAAAACGCATTCTCTTTGCTCTCATATAATGCTTCTTAATTTCAGACATTATGAAAGTCTTCAGATGAAAAAAATAAAGTTGATTGAATAAAAGATTCACAAAACCAAATATAATATCCAAATTTATATAAAAAATTATTTTACGGTTAATTTTGTAATTTCTAATTAAATTTAATACAACCAAAACATTTTTAAGTTTAAAATTTAAAATTTTGTCTACTAATGAAATAAAAGATACTTGTTACAAATTACTTCTCTCAAATTTAATCAAAATAATATTTATGAGGTATTTTTGTTTGTAGAAAATTAAATTGTAGGAAAAACTAAATTCACTAAAGTCGCTCAACAATAGAAAAAGTTATAAAATATACAATTAAGCTTTATTATTTTAATATTAGAAAATTTGTCATCTTGATATAGTATAAACAATGTATGTGTATAGTGGAAGTAAAGAAATAATGTTACGCAACATTAAACATCTAACACATTTTATTTAGTCTTTAAGTCATCGATACTCAGTTGGTATTCAGCATTGAATGTAAGATAAAATATAATTATATATATAACAAACATATAATTATATTTTACTTTACATTCAATGTTGAGTATCAATTTGAGTATCGATGACTTCCAGACAAAATGAAATGTGTTAGATGTTAAACGTGGTGTAATATTATTTCTTTACTTCCACTATATGCATAACAGATAATTGGAAATTATATCTTACCTTATCTTCAATATTGAGTGCCAATGTGAAATGTCGACTTTCCCGAACACAATGATGTGTTAGATGTTTAATGTTATGTAAAGTCTGTTTATTCCTCTGCTTCCACTGTATACATAACAGATACTCTGAAATATAAAATTTGATTAAATTGCAAGAAAAAGATGTGATAGAAAAATGTATGTGTATAGTGGAAGTAAAGAAATAATGTTATGCAACATTAAACATCTAACACATTTTATTTAGTCTTGAAGTCATCGATACTCAAATTGGTACTCAACATTGAATGTGAGGTAAAATATAATTATATATATAATAAATATATAATTATATTTTACTTTACATTCAATGTTGAGTATCGACTTGAGTATCGATGACTTCAAGACTAAATAAAATGTGTTAGATGTTTAACGGTGCGTAACATTATTTCTTTACGTCCACTATACACATACATTTTTTTATATTAAAGATCATATTAAAATCTTAATAAAGAAATAGTAAAATTATAATTAGCCATAAATTTTATAGGTACAAGGTACATAGAGGAAGTTATAACTTTGTTTAATGGACTAAATTCACAATTAGCATAATTTCGTAAAATCAACGTAATAATTATTAAAAACAATTAAAGAAGTCTAATAATGCTATTCTGAATATTATATGAAATTATGTGCCTTAAGTTTAATTATATTTTTTATTTTATTTGGAATTTTGTCACCTTAACCTTATTACTATTTTTCGGAAGGCTGCAAATTTACAAGAACCAACAAATACAAGGAAAATATTATGAAAAGTACACGAATAAATATGTAAGCTAATTTATTTATAACTTTATAGAGTTGATTTATGAATTTAATAATGAAATAAATAAGGATTACCTTCGAGTATGTATGCACAGCCTTCGGAGATAGCGAAGCCAAGGCGGGAAGGACGAAAAAAGTTGAATATCACAGTCACGTAATATACGTTTAGAAAACATCGAACAAGTGAGTGCTCACACAATAATCACTGTCACTAGGTAAATTTTGGCTGTGTTTCAAAATTCACTGTCAATACTGCTAAAAATTTATAAATATATACGTAACGTATAAACTATCGATTGTGTAACTTTTTCCAAAGTGAAAAGGTGAAAAGTGAAAAATTTCTTCCAATCACACATTAATTTTATTTTAAAATCAATGCGTGATTGCCGAAAATTTTTTACTTTAAAAAAAGTTACACAATTGATACCCAACACTAACTTTAAATTTCAGAACACACAGCCTTTATAACAGACTCTATATATGATCGAAGTATATCGAAGACGTTCAGAGAACATCCAAAGGATATTCTAGATATTCTCTGAACGTCTTTGGAACATGTATGCTGAGTTATATTGCGTATATATGAAAAAAATTATTTCATCTACGCATAACTACGATCCGTTATATTGCGTTTATTATTTCCTTATGTTATATAATATTTATATTCTGTTTGCTGAAAAAAAGGGTTTATAACTATTTTACACGAAATTATTTTTATCGATAAGAATTCTTTACATATATGCATAAAATAAACATTTTTAAAACGTCCAAATATAAATATACTTTGAACATCCAATAATGGATATTCTTAAAACGTTCGTATTAAGTCCATGGACGTTTGTACCAAATAAAAACCAAAACTGGACGTCCACTGGACATTGTGTGCTGTCTGGGTAAAAACAACAAATTCTTTGTAACTTTCTTTCGTTTTAATAAGTCTTTCCATATCAGAAAGACATTCATTTCTCAATTCCCTAATTCGTTTGTTTCTTAAATGTTCATATTTTATACAAGAGAAGATAATATGATATACTGTCTCCTCATCATCGCAATAGGGACAGGATGGTGTTGAACTTCACCCCAATCTGAATAGTCTATCGTTTGTAGAACCGTGACTAGATAGTATGGAGAACATCTTCTGATTTGGAACGAACCAGGGATTTTTTCCCACGAATGTCACATTGGGAATATAGGTATATGTAATACGGCCCTTGAGCGAATTTTTCCATCTGTGTTGCCACGTTTCTTCTAACTTTTTAACAACTTGGGACTTTAATGTTTTTATGTACTCCTTTGTTCTTTCTTCAAAAGTCGTTTTTATTTCCATGTTATCATAAATAAAATTTTTATTTTTCTTAATATTATAAAATGCAGCGTCTTTAACAGCTTGCAAGTCAATAGGTAAAGTACCAGTCAGAGTTTGTAGTGCTTCAGTTGATGTTGTTCTGCAGATATTATTAGTTGCTAATATAACAAAGCGCTGGGCAGCGTCCACTTGCCTTCTAGCGTGAGAGTGAGTGGCTCTTAGATACCACGCCCCCACAGCATATAGCATAATTGGCAGTAAAAGAGATTTATATAACAGTTTTAAACATCCTCTTCCTATTCCCCATCTACTTCTATTGACTCTTTTAATTTTAGCGAATATTTTCCTGACTTTCTCCTTAGTATATCTTATATGCGGCAAAAAACGATAGCTTTTCATCCATGTATACTCCGAGATACTTTATTTCTGTACAAAATTTTATCTTTTTTTGCCCTAAGAAGACTCTGGGCTTCCTTTCAGCATCCAGATTCCCTTTTAATAACACAGCCCTTGTTTTATTTTCCTATATTTGTAACCCGCTATCCGTACTCCATTTCATTATCCTGTTTATTTCCTTCTGCGCCTTCTTCCTCTAATTGTTTCCTGGATTTTCCTGGCACTAGAATTAGAATATCATCCGCATATGCTATGTATTCAGATCTCGTTTCAGCTTCAGTTTTTTGTTCCACTAATAATTGGTCCATAACTATGTTCCATGCTGTGGGCCCAAAAATGGAACCCTGAGGACACCCCTTACTCAGGAGCTTGGATACCCCCAATTCACTCTCCCGGCTTGCCAATTGTACCTCTCGATTCGAGAAGTAATCCATGAACACCTCAAACAACTTCCTTGTGCAGTGCACACTCCTAAGCCTGTCCAAAATCCCAATCCAAGAAAGATTGTCGAATGCTCTACTTATATCGACAAATATGCCCATTACGTACTTTGATTCTTCCGATTTCACGCTGCTGACCGCTCTGCATTTTGCCGTCCTCCGTTGATCGTCCCTTTATGAAGCCATATTGATTGTCGGAGCACATTTCTAGACTTTCGTAAATTACTTGAAACGTTTGTACCATGATTCTTTCGTACACTTTCCCAACAACTGACAACAGTGAGATTGGCCTGTACGATTTAGGATCGCTCGGATCCTTTTTCAGGCTTTTGAGCAGCAGTTTTAAATCCGCCTGTTTCCATTGCTTTGGAAAGCTGTTTTATCAAAGCATTGTGTTGAAGAGTGAGTAAAGTGCGTTTGGTGCTGCCTTCCAAACTATTTTTAATATTTCCGCTGTTATTTTATCCGGACCAGGAACTTTTTTCTTCTTTTTTCTTTTAATTTCTTCATCTATTTCGTCCATTCTTATTTCCTGTTTCCTATTGTAGTTTAAAAATTCGCTATATCTGGTTCTTTATTTTGTGAATCCTCTGCTTCTGTACTTTCCTCTCCATCCGCATTAATGTTTCCCAAAGTCTCTTCGCCGATGAAGTCCAATCGTTGTAAAATCGCTACCTAATTTAATCGTACTTAGGATATTACTATTTTAATCTTTCCCATCATTCGCTTGTATTTGCCACCAGTCCCCAAGGGTTTTTCGTAGTGTTCCGGTTCACGAATCATTCCGACGAGTCCTTTTTTGCCTTTCCAATCTCTCTCCTTGTAGTCCCTTCTTAGTCTGCAGTATATATCAAAACTGTATTATACGCCTTTTCATATTTAAGTTTCCTGTACCGTTTACATCTTTACGAGAGGCCGCCAAGTCTTTTCTTTAAGTTTGGTCAGTTGTTCGCTCTACCACGGTACTGGTTTTCCTAGACAGAGGGTCTTCTCCTACTTAGATTGCTACTGCAATAAGATCAATCTTTCTATTAAATAGATTAACGGCGTTCTCCGGATATATTTGTGATTTTGTTTGGGAAAAATTAAATTTCCGTGATCCCCGGCGCCTTCGATATACGCTACTGAGAGCTCTCTGTAAATTTGTACACGACAGTTTTTATTGCGTCCCAAGGGGGGAAACGCCGAATTAGGAAGGGTTTTCCCCGGTCTTTAAAAAGGGGGCGATGCGGACGGAGGGCGAGTCTGGTACGACGGCCTCCGGTAAAAAACCCAGAAAAAACTTTTTTATCCAAGAATAAAAAATACGTATTCTTACTTAGAATAAGAGACTAGTTCCTCTATTACCTTTCCACGAGCAGTCCACAAGAGAGAACTGGCGATAGCTCCGTAAAACCCAAAGGAAAATAACAAAACATGGTCCTTTGGCCGGATCTGTGTCGAGAAATAACGGATGGATTCAAAAAGATAAACCGTGCAAGCAGTGCAAATACTTCAAAAGAGCATACAATTGGTAATTCCGATAAAAAAAATTTTTCGACAAGGAATATTTCGCCCTCATTTC
>NW_028190756.1:15000-33754 GCF_048542155.1 Nylanderia fulva | reverse complement strand
TATGTGTGTCATTAACACGGTGAAAGAATGATAGATGACAAAAAGCGACGCTCACATTTTTAAAGCGCATTCCGAGTACGAGCAATACTTGACAATGCGCCCTTTGATACTACTGAATTAACCGTGTATATAGATATAGAGTTATTCGGCATTTTGAAAAGAACGGTTGTTTCGTATAGAAGAATATATTCCACATATCTTTGTTTTCAATGGCATAACTGCCAAATGTCCTCTGTAAAAAAATTTTTAATTTTTCTTATGTGCGTTAAAAATTGACCGTTCTGAAACGTGCAGTTCTGAATACGGGCCTATATGTATACCTATATATATAGCTGTTATTTAAATACACGTAGGGAGCAGAAAAAATTAAAATATCTTAAATAGAGGACATTCAGCAGTTTTATTTTCACATAGAGTAAAGACATTCTTATCATTTATATAAAGTTTTAATGACATATTTAAAGTGCATCATTAAAACATCATTGAAACAAAATCATATCTCTTGCGGAAACTATAAATAATTTTACGTAACTTTACGTCTCTTTTGAGATGCCATTCATTGCTTTTAATTCTCACAGCTCTGATCAATTTCCTTTATTATCTTGAACCATCTTTTATAAATCGTTTATTAAATAATAAGTATATTTCCGATATTTGTCTTTACTCTATGTATAAATAAAAATGCCTCTCTTAGAAAATATTTTACTTTTACTGCTTCCTCTATATGTGCATTTGAAAATGACAGCTGTTTATTTTCAGCAATTTTCCATTCGACACCACGTAGATATTCGTAATTGTTTATTATTTTAATCAAATTTAAAAAGTTTTCGATGAATCAATTTATGTGAATAAAATTTTGTGTACTTTTAATCTTTTTGCATTATAAAACTAAAAAAGCAAAATTATTCAAATATAATTTATGCACTCTCTATCTCAATGAATATAAAGAAAGTTAAAACAAAGAAAATGTTTACAGGATCCATACTTCACAATATCCCGGATTCCGACCAGAGAAAAATACAACGACGAGTTATGGAGTGGTTCCGACATTCCAAGGCGAGGCATGAAAATGAGGAGAAGCGGATGAATAGACGCGAAGGTAATGCTTTGTCTAATTTCTTGGAGGACTGCAGTGAATAGAGAAATGAAAAGTTATTAATAATGTCAATGAAAACACAGTTCTCTAATATTGTACTTTAGAATTCCAGTAAAGATAAAGTAAAGCCTGAGACACAATGCGAGGCAATAGCGATAGAAATAGCACAGCACAAATTTCAACCTATAAGAAACCACGTACCAATGGAATGTGGTTTCTTATAGATTGAAATTTGTGCTATGTTATTCCTATCGCTATTGCCTCGCATTGTGTCTCAGGCTTAACGGTAACGTAACATTTTTGGGAACTTTCCAGCAGGTAACACAGGCGACACCAGACCAGTGTCCATTAGTGTGAGAGAGAACGTATCAGTGTGTCTCACTTACACTAGTAAACATTGTGTTACACTGTGTCTTGCCGGAAAGCTCCTATTAATATTATAATTTCTCACTTAACAAGATAACTGCAACGTAATTGCAATGTAGCATGCCTTATATATGAAAAATTATAATATTAATGTTACACATTATACTGTTACTTAATGTTTATATGTATTTTAGATGTATACTCATCTTTGACGCTCACTGTATATTAACACTACATTTGATCCTTCCACAAGACCGTAAATTACGTCACATATTGTACATACGCCACATACCACTGTTAAGCTCCTGTCGCAAGACTACAAAGACCGACTCAACTGTCGATCGCGACTACCGACTCTTATCTGACTTATAGGACTTATCTGACCTATAGAACGTATAGGATTTGGTACGCGTATTAAGTGCTCGGTGTAAACAAAGCCTTTAATTTAAAAGCGAGCTTTGAGCAACACGCAACCATAAGGGCGGGGGGAGGGGAGATGCGTGTTGCTCGAAGCTTAATTCTTTCTGACATCACTGGCGCGAACGCTTTGCTTTTACGAGCGAGATGACTACGAGTGCTTTCTATTTAGCAACACAAGTCGACACAAGCATCATTCTGTCTTTTTTCAACAACAGTGAACAACAAAGATAGAATGATACTTGTGTCGACTTGTGTCGCTAAATGGAAAGCACCCTACGTTTACACGTCACCCTTAAACGTTTGTATTAATAATAATATCGATGTTATAATTGCGGCGTAAATCGGATCGTATAAACGTAGTCATAAATTGCGCGCTTTCATACAAGTCAACGCGTCAACATTAGCAAGAAGAGGGGCAATGTAATTATATTCTCTCTTTGTCTATATTGGAAATTGTGTGACGAAAAAAAAATATAATTCCAGTGCCCCTTTCCTGCAACAATAATTTTTATCTACTTTTAATATTGCGTTTGCACTTTTTTTTATCACCCATCTGATGTTTTATATTATACGTGTATATCGCACATACTTTTATATTTCAGCAATGTAGCGAGATCGCAGAGACTGGACCGATGAAGACCGATGAAGCCAGTGATATGCGCGGACGAAGCCTCTCCCTGTTAGAGTTGTTCCAGGACCTCAATTGTTAAAATCGAAAAATTTTCCTATGCGAAAGACGCTACGCGATTCTTCAGATTGGTATATATTTTTAAATTTAAAAGTATATACCAATCACACACACACACACACACACACACACAGACACAGACACAGACACAGACACACACAGCACACACGCACGCACACGCACAGCACACACACACACACACACGCACAGCACACACACACACACACACGCACAGCACACACACACACACACACACACACAACACACACACACAATTTTCGTTCAGCGTCATCTTCGCATACGAAAATTTTTCATAAGAGAATAAGCGTTCATGTTTGTCATTATTACAATTAGCATTACTATACAAATATTTGTATCTATATATTATTTTATCGACCTAATTTGTCTAATTATAAGATATATGTCCTCGCGTTACTCGGAAAAAAAAATATATATATATGTATATGTATAATTTGAGAAGTTTTTGTATTGAGAACGAAAATGGAGCGAGAAAAGTCTTCATAAATTTGTAAATGCGTTTATCTTTCTTTTTGTCGTTCTTGGAGTTAGATAAGTCGCAGAAAAATTTATATGTACATTATAAATACTTATATTAATTTTATTCCATAAAAAATACGTATATTAATTTTATATTAATATATTGTATATTAGTTTTACTTGTATTCATAAACATATTTATTTCATCAATAAAAATATTTTCTGTTAATAAAAAAATTGTCTACAATAATTTACAGCGAAGTAAACCAAAACAAAATCAAAAATCTACATCTATATGTCTTCCAATTAACGTCTATTTATTATCTATCAAAGCTCCATGAAATATCTATGATTGCTCCATATTACGTCCAAATTGCTCCATGGTATACTCCATATTACGTCCATACAATATCCATGAATACGTCTAATGGATGTCGAATGGATATATGAATTGCGGAACTGTGGATGTCTAGTAGACGTCTATAGGAGGTTTCGTGGACGTCTAATAGAGGTTTTGAATTTCCTTGATGGATGTCTAGTGGACACCATTAGAGGTTTTTGTTCCGTGTGGGGTGCGTCTGACACAATCCGCCGTCTCGGAAGAAATGAGCGGGAACGCGAAGCAAAGCGCGATTAACAACGTCGTTGCTATAATCAACGACGTTGCTATAGTTGATCATAGCAACGACGTTGTTGATCATCGCGCTTTGCTTCGCGTTCCCGCTCTTTTCTTCCGAGACGGCGGATTGTGTCAGACGCACGTATTGCTATCAGGAAAGAATTAAGATACTATATTGGACAACAGAAGTTATCCAGAATATAAGGCAAGTGCGTAGTCCGTATTTTTTACTAAATAGTTTCTTCATTTATAATAAAACACATAACAATAATTATATATATATATATATATACATATATAAAATCATGCCAAAGCGCAAATATCCGTCGCGTATTTCAACAAGATATCGCCGTAAATTAATTTGTGTTTCTTCATTAGCAACGACGATTGCAACGACGTTGTTGATCGCACTTCGCTTCGTATTCTCGGTCCTCTCTTCCGAGACAGCGGATTGTGTCAGACGCACGTATTGCTATCGAGAAAGAATTAAGATACTATATTGGACAACAGGAGTTATCCAGAATATAAGGCAAGTGCGTAGTTCGTATTTTTATTAAATAGTTTTCATTTCATTTATATTAAAACACATAACAATAAAATTATACATATATAAAATCATGCCAAAGCGCAAATATCCGTCGCGTATTTCAACGAGATATCGCCTTTTCATTTGAAAATTTTATGAAGGAATTACAATGTCTTTTAAGAAGATCTGAGAAACCATTAAAGTAAATTAACAATCACTATGCGGAAATGAGTAAAATCTAACAATGCAGACATTTCAAAAATATGTGTAAAGAATCGACATGAGAAAGGACCGTTAATATCAGGTTGTTTCAATCCACAATTTTCAAAGGTTGAATTTTCTCATTTTATTATTTCAATCAAATCTTCCGATAATTGTTGTCTTATAGAAAAGGATATTATCTGTTTGGAAAATATTGCAACATCGAGTGATGGCAATTATATTGCAGTCAGTCGTAAATTTAAAGTTGTTGAAGAACTTTATAATAATATATGTAATTCTAATCATTTAAACATTTTTAAAGTAATTGAATTATCTGACATTCAAAGATGGCCTTTGAATAAAATCAATTACAAATTTGTAAAATTGCCATACAAAAATGAAAGAGTATTTCGCAGTGATACCGTTTATAAGTACTGCACATTTATAATATTTGTATCTTGAGTTTTTATTTGTTTAATAAAAAATTAAAGTAAATTTAACATATATAAGATAGGCAATAAGAGCCAAATCGCGGATGACAGTGCGTTATTCTAAACGAAACTAAATTTTTTCGTTAGAATTAAATACCTGTGCACAAGGCACCAAATTTTTACTTGGACACGGCCAAGATATAAAATTGGAATAATCTCTACAAGAGATTTTTAATTCCATGTATCCCCTATTCCCCCTAAAGAAATAAAGTGCGAGAGAAAAATATAGATCCGAAAGTCGCAGAATCGGGAATCGAACCCGAGACCTTTCGCTTGCCGGGCGACTGCTCTTCCAACTGAGCTATTCAGATCCTTTCGATTCTATACTTTTCTCTGTTATATATATTAATGTTGGTAAATAAACGCCTTTAAGCCAGCGTGTATAAATTAAGAGTTTAACTAGGCTCTGTAATATATAAATATAAATTTAACATATATAAGATAGGCAATAAGAGCCAAATCGCGGATGACAGTGCGTTATTCTAAACGAAACTAAATTTTTTCGTTAGAATTAAATACCTGTGCACAAGGCACCAAATTTTTACTTGGACACGGCCAAGATATAAAATTGGAATAATCTCTACAAGAGATTTTTAATTCCATGTATCCCCTATTCCCCCTAAAGAAATAAAGTGCGAGAGAAAAATATAGATCCGAAAGTCGCAGAATCGGGAATCGAACCCGAGACCTTTCGCTTGCCGGGCGACTGCTCTTCCAACTGAGCTATTCAGATCCTTTCGATTCTATACTTTTCTCTGTTATATATATTAATGTTGGTAAATAAACGCCTTTAAGCCAGCGTGTATAAATTAAGAGTTTAACTAGGCTCTGTAATATATAAATATAAATTTAACATATATAAGATAGGCAATAAGAGCCAAATCGCGGATGACAGTGCGTTATTCTAAACGAAACTAAATTTTTTCGTTAGAATTAAATACCTGTGCACAAGGCACCAAATTTTTACTTGGACACGGCCAAGATATAAAATTGGAATAATCTCTACAAGAGATTTTTAATTCCATGTATCCCCTATTCCCCCTAAAGAAATAAAGTGCGAGAGAAAAATATAGATCCGAAAGTCGCAGAATTTAACAGAGAAAAGTATAGAATCGAAAGGATCTGAATAGCTCAGTTGGAAGAGCAGTCGCCCGGCAAGCGAAAGGTCTCGGGTTCGATTCCCGATTCTGCGACTTTCGGATCTATATTTTTCTCTCGCACTTTATTTCTTTAGGGGGAATAGGGGATACATGGAATTAAAAATCTCTTGTAGAGATTATTCCAATTTTATATCTTGGCCGTGTCCAAGTAAAAATTTGGTGCCTTGTGCACAGGTATTTAATTCTAACGAAAAAATTTAGTTTCGTTTAGAATAACGCACTGTCATCCGCGATTTGGCTCTTATTGCCTATCTTATATATGTTAAATTTATATTTATATATTACAGAGCCTAGTTAAACTCTTAATTTATACACGCTGGCTTAAAGGCGTTTATTTACCAACATTAATATATATAACAGAGAAAAGTATAGAATCGAAAGGATCTGAATAGCTCAGTTGGAAGAGCAGTCGCCCGGCAAGCGAAAGGTCTCGGGTTCGATTCCCGATTCTGCGACTTTCGGATCTATATTTTTCTCTCGCACTTTATTTCTTTAGGGGGAATAGGGGATACATGGAATTAAAAATCTCTTGTAGAGATTATTCCAATTTTATATCTTGGCCGTGTCCAAGTAAAAATTTGGTGCCTTGTGCACAGGTATTCAATTCTAACGAAAAAATTTAGTTTCGTTTAGAATAACGCACTGTCATCCGCGATTTGGCTCTTATTGCCTATCTTATATATGTTAAATTTATATTTATATATTACAGAGCCTAGTTAAACTCTTAAATTAAAGTAAATTCTGATAAAATTTTGAATTGAGACAATCTTTTTTACACACACTATATATATATATATATATATATATTATATATATATATATATATATAGTTTATACAAATCGATATCTTTGTTAACATGATTACTCGTAAATGCTTTTTTTAAATTTCACAGGAAGATGTCAGATCGAGGATTCATCGTGGTTGAATTTTCCGATGGTATTCAAGTAATACCTAAAATTTGGCTACAAAGTAATAAGGAATTATGCAAATATCCTTCACATTTAAAAACGGATCAACAAATTCGTAAGGCAATTGAAAAAGAGGAAAAGCCGAGTTCTTCCTGGTCTTCCTTTAAAATTAAACGGATTTTTGGCGAGTATTGTAAGTATTTAAATAAAAAAGCTTTTATGATGCTTCAGTTTTACTTATTCATTATACTTATATTAATATATTTTTAACATTTTCAGCGTCCTTACAGAAAGCTGATGCGGTAGCAGAAAAGGCCTTATATACATCAGATATGGATACTGAAAAAGAGACGAAAAAGTATAGAAAATATAGAGCGAGAAAAGATATATATTCATCCGAAAGCGAAGAAGAGGGCACAAGTGCAACTTTACCGTCTGCTCCATGTCCTCCTGTGAAACGTAATTATGAATAATTCTAATATTGCATATATGTATGTTAAATACATTATATATATACATATATATATATATATATAAAATATATATATATATATATATATATGAGTTTATCAAATTAAGACATCTCTGCTAATATATAATATTATTGGGTTTCCAAAATCCTCGAAGTTTTGTCCGCTTTTTTCCATTATATATATATGAGTTTATCAAATTAAGACATCTCTGCTAATATATAATATTATTGGGTTTCCAAAATCCTCGAAGTTTTGTCCGCTTTTTTCCATTGTGGTCAAAAATTGTAAATGAGACCATTGACAAAAGTTATTACATTCATATAAGGTTCTAAGAGTCAATATAGATTTGAAACAAGCCGAAATTATCGGTCGGACTGTTCCGTCGGAAACATAATGATACCGGATTGGACCGGTATACACATTTTAGCATATATATATATATATATATATATATATATATATATATATATGAATGTTTGGTTATATACGCGCGTCGCGTGTGCTTAGGAGGAACGATGCGGGAATTAAATAAAGTTATGCAATGATTAAATTAACTGAATATATTCTTCAACGTAAACGGTACGCGTGAATACATAAACCTGATTCGCTCGGAGTAATAAAGTAATGCGTCCGTGCGCGGCGACTATCGAAGACGGTATATCGTTATCTCAAAAATCTCCTATTTATACCTTGCCTCCTAAAACGCCCTTCGCTAGGCTTCGAGAGGCTTCGCGAATTTTCCATCTATTTTTATTTCTTCGTTTCTGTCCTACTCGTCTTTCGTCTCGTCTGTAATATTTTATTTATATTTACTTGTGCCTTTGTCCTTTTCGTATATGTCAGTGTTCGTATTCGTATGCGTGTTTTCCTTATTAATCTCAGGGAAGTATGTGACGATGTAATCGCCACAGTACTCCCCCGCCAGTGCTATCCCGATAGCACGATACGTTTGCGTGATGCACTGTTTCGCAAAAGTTTTTCTTTCCGATGGCAGACCGAGACGAATGTTACCATTTGCTCGCCGTTATAAATTCGAGCGCCAAGTCGAGAATAAATATGACGTGACAAAAAAATAAATAATAAATAAATAATAATAAATAACAATGATGTAATAAATAAATGCTAATGAATACCGACAACCTATACGTAAAGAATTTTCGCTGTGCTTAACGTTATTCCGTCGCCCGTCGCTCTCGGTCTGGGACTCGTCCATTTAAATTACAAGAATAAATATAAAATGCAGAATATACAAGTTCTCGATACGCGTCAAATTTTTCTTCTCGCTTTTCGCGGCTTAAGTCGCTGTTGCCGTGTATACATAAATTTTCGCCGATAACACAAATCAAAGAAATTTGAAATCGCGAATACTAGTCAAAAAAATTAAAGAGTCGCGAACCGTATAAAAAAAAATTTTTTTTTTTTTTTTTAATATTTCCGTTTCGCGGTGATTTCTCACGGGTTTGCTGCACATCCTGGCTCCCTGGTGCTACAGGCCCGCCTGGAAACGACTCGGGAATCGGACCTTTCTTCCCGCTCTCGTTGTTCTCTGGCTCTCTCGGGGCAGCGGCCTCGCGTCCTCTCGCGCGTTTCGCTGCTCGACCTCGGTGTCCCGGTCTCGTGCCGTCGACTCTGCCGGGCTGTTGTTTTCTGGCTCGCTCTGTAAAATATAAGCCGGTTTAAGACGGTCTATTGAGACCGTTTTCTCTTTGCCGTGCATACGCACGACAAAGACTTTGTCGCCTCGGCTGATGACTGCGTACGGCCCCTCGTACGGCGCCTGCAACATCTTTTTCGGTCCCTCGTGTCGCACGAACACCTGTTCGGCCGTCGCTAGGTCCTTGTAAAGGAACGGCCGTCGCTCTCCGTGTCGGGTGCCGTCCACCGGTCGCAGCTCCTCGAACTGCTCCCTCAGCGTCCTTGCGAAGTCGGCCGCGTCGTCCTCGCTGTCCACAGGTCGTCGACTCAGGAATTGCCCCGGGATCCTCAGCGTCTGGCCGTACACCAGCTCCGCTGCGGTCGCCTGCAGGTCGTCTCTCCACGCTGCTCGGATCCCGAGCAGCACCGTCGGCAGCGCCTCCGTCCAGCGATCATTCTGTCGGCATTTGATTGCCGCCTTGAGCTGGCGATGCAACCTCTCGACCATTCCATTGGCCTGCGGGTGGTACGCCGTCGTCCTCAGGTGCTGTACTCCTGTCATCTCGCTCAGCCGTCGAAAGAGATGGGACTCGAACTGGCGCCCCTGGTCCGTTGTTACTCGCACGGGCGCCCCGAATCTGCAAATCCATCCCTCGTAAAATGCTCTTGCGACCGTCTCCGCCTCCTGGTCTCGTAGTGCGAACGCCTCCGGCCACCGTGTGAAGCGGTCCACGCACGTGAGACAGTATCGCATGCCCTCTGAGACGGGCATCACGATAATGTCCAGGTGTACGTGCTCGAATCTGCTCGATGGTACTGCAAATCTTCCTAATGGCGCCGAGACATGTCGAGTGACCTTCGAACGTTGACAGGGCACGCATGCACGCGCCCAGCTGCGGCAGTCAGCGTTCATCGACGGCCAGACGTAGCGCTGCGCCACGAGTCTGCCCGTCGCCTTGATTCCTGGGTGTGCCAGGTCGTGCACCAAGTTGAATGCGGCCCGCCGAAAGGGTCTCGTCAAAAACGGTCGCGGTGTCGATGTCGTCGTATCGCAGTAGACTTGTATCCCCGTTCCGGGAATCTGCACCTTCTCGAGTTTTATTCCGGTCTCTCGCCTTGTATAATCGTCGAGCTCTTTGTCAGTCCCCTGCGACTCCGCCAGTGCAGCGTAGTCCAGGGGAGAATCCAGCTCCTCGACTCGTGATAACGCATCCGCCACGACGTTCTCCTCGCCTGCCACGTGCCGGATGTCGGTTGAGAACTGCCCGATGAGGTCCAAGTGGCGGAACTGGCGCGGCGTGCTCTTCTCTGGTCGTTGACGAAAAGCGTAGATCAACGGTTTGTGATCCGTGTAGATCACAAACGCGCGCGCCTCCAGCATGTATCGAAAGTGTTTGACCCCCAGGTAGATTGCCAGCAGTTCTCTGTCGAACGCGCTGTACTTCATCTCGGATGGGCTTAGCTTCTTCGAGAAGAAGGCTAACGGCTCCCATCCGTCGCTGCCACGCTGTTGCAAAGTCGCGCCGATGCTCTGCTCCGACGCGTCAGTGAACAGGGCGAGCTCTGCGTCTATCCTGGGGTGTCGCAAGAGCGCGGCCTGTGCCAAGCTCTCCTTCGAATTCTTGAATGCCTCCTGCGCTCGCGGTGTCCACGATATCGCCGCTTTTCCTTTGACATTGCCGTGGAGGAGATCGTTCAACGGCGCTAGCATTTCGGCAGCTCTCGGCAGGAATCGTCGGTAGAAGTTGAGCATGCCCAGGTAGCGTCGCAGCTCCTTCGCCGTTCCTGGCTCTCGACACGCGAGGATCGCCTCCACACGTGTCGGCAGCGGTCGTGTTCCCCCGTCGGAAACTTCGTATCCCAGGAACTCTACCTTCTGCTGTCCGAATACGCACTTCGCGGGGTTGATGGTCACCCCGTATTCCCGCAGACGTTCGAATACTGCTCTAAGATGGTTTTGATGCTCCTCCTCCGACGTTGACGCGACCAGAATGTCATCGACGTACGCGTAACAAAAGTCTAATCCGCGTAAGACTTCGTCGATGAATCTCTGAAACGTCTGCGCCGCGTTTCTCAATCCGAATGACATGTACGGAAATTCGTACATGCCAAACGGTGTGGTGATCGCCGTCTTCGGGATATGCTCCTCCGCCACTGGAATCTGGTGGTACGCCCGCACCAGATCTATCGTTGAAAATAGTTTTTTTCCTCCGAGGGCCTGTGCAAAATCCTGGATATGTCGCACAGGATACCGGTCCGGAATCGTCCTCGCGTTGAGTGCTCTATAATCGCCGCAAGGTCGCCATTCTTCGCCCTTTTTCGGCACCATGTGTAAGGGCGCCGACCAACTGCTCTTCGAAGGTCGCGCGATTCCGGTCTCAACCATCCGTCGGAACTCCTTTTTCGCGGCCGCGAGTCGATCCGGAGCGAGTCTTCGTGGTCGGCACGCGACAGGCGGTCCCGGCGTCGTTTCAATAAAATGTCGCGTGGCGTGGATCGTTTCTTGAATTTGTCCGCTCGGCCTCGTAATGTCCGCGTATTCCACCAACAACCGGTGGTACGGCGTCTCCCCTGTGATCGTTTTAATATGCGGTACATTGCAATGGATACAACGCCCGCGTGCGGTCAAGCTCGTCAGCTGATCGACGAGGCGAGAATTGCGCAGATCCACGAGGAGGCCATAATGCGCGAGGAAATCGGCACCGATTATTGGTTTCGACACGTCCGCGATCACGAAACGCCACGTAAAAGCCCGTCGCAATCCGAGATTCAAAGTCATGTTTTCCGTCCCGTATGTGTATATTGGTGTGCCGTTGGCGGCCGATAACTCGTAGGTCGATCTCTGTCGTGGCCCTCGAACCATCTTTCGAGGGAACACGCAGAGATCCGCGCCCGTGTCAACTAAAAAATTCGTTTTCGTGTTTGTGTCCGTCACGAATAAGCGGCGCGCACTATGTTCCGGGTCGCTTGCCGCCTCTAACGTCCCGTTCCTGCGTTTCCCGGCATCTGCATCGAGCAGGGTGGTCTGCACTGCCGTGCCTCCGCTCCAAACTGCCAATGATACCAGCATACGCCGCTGGCCGGTGGACCACGGCTGCTGGATCGCGCTCGCGGGCGTGAACGTGAACGCGAACGAGGTCGCGAACGACGTCGATCATCGTCGCGATATCGGTCATCACCCATGGATTCTATCGACTTACGTATGGCCGTTAGTTGTTCTGCCATCTCTTGCTGCATCGCAAGCCGCATTTGCGCCAGTCGCATCTCCATCCTGGCTTCCTGCATCGCACTTGGGGCCGCCTGCATCGCGATCGAGGCCGCCTGCTGCATCCGCACACGCGGCCGCTCGTACGCCCGCGCCTCCGTCTCTACGCGCGAACCGATCATTCCATCGTCTCGCGTCACAATCATGTCAAATCGTTTTTTTTACACGCAACTGGTCACTATCACTTTTCCCGGGTCCGATCGAATAGATCGTCTCACCGGTCGTCACAATAAAAAAAGTAAAAAAAAAAATGTACCGCTCTCTCACGCGAGCACAAAAGAATAGCGAATTCCCGCTCGCTCGCGATCACGTCGGGACGTCACCACTTTGGTTATATACGCGCGTCGCGTGTGCTTAGGAGGAACGATGCGGGAATTAAATAAAGTTATGCAATGATTAAATTAACTGAATATATTCTTCAACGTAAACGGTACGCGTGAATACATAAACCTGATTCGCTCGGAGTAATAAAGTAATGCGTCCGTGCGCGGCGACTATCGAAGACGGTATATCGTTATCTCAAAAATCTCCTATTTATACCTTGCCTCCTAAAACGCCCTTCGCTAGGCTTCGAGAGGCTTCGCGAATTTTCCATCTATTTTTATTTCTTCGTTTCTGTCCTACTCGTCTTTCGTCTCGTCTGTAATATTTTATTTATATTTACTTGTGCCTTTGTCCTTTTCGTATATGTCAGTGTTCGTATTCGTATGCGTGTTTTCCTTATTAATCTCAGGGAAGTATGTGACGATGTAATCGCCACAAATGTATGTATGTATGTATGTATGTATGTGTACATATACGCAGGATGTCCTGCAACGTGATATCCACAGTAAAACTTTGTATTCTTGAGATCATTCAAAAAATAAAGATGATTTTAAAATTTGCAAGATTTTCTTCATCTATAAATTTTTTTGCGATATTCTAATGATATCCCCTTTATTCTTATATTATATAAGTCCTGGGTTAAGGGGGGGCTAAGGGGGCTACAGCCCCCGGCCCCATCTTTATAAGGGGCCCCTTAGCTTTCAAATAAAATTGTATTTCATCGATGAAAATAAACAATCGAATGCAAATAAATAATTAAAAATTTTAATTTTGCATTCCTCATACAATGAATCATCGTGTACAGACACAATGTTCAGTAAAAAAAAGTACACTGGTGTTTTTATCTGAAAATATACACACACACACACATATATAAAGTCCATAATATTTGTTTATTTCTCATGACGTTGTGGCCGCCCTGCCGCGTGCGGCAATTGTCACATGAATAAAAGTAAAAGACGTCCGCATGCGTTGGGAAAGTCCATGTTTATCGGTCTACCATTTATCGTTTGTGATGATTCCACGAAAATACGCTAGTGGTACTTCGAAACGTAAAGCGAAACAGAAACATGAAGATTTTAAAAATAAACTACCGAAACTGACCAACTTCTTTCCTGCCGAAATAAAAACTGGAGGCACTATTGCTAATGAAGATGACGATAAGATTCAGCAAATCTCAGTGTTAACATCAAATTCGGTACTTTCTACTAATAGTGATGAACTCAGTATTAAAGATGCTGTCATTTGTAATGAACACTCAGATGACAGTTGTGACATGAATAATCAGAACGTAATAAGCAGGAAAGCCAAGCTCGTCATAGGTACGTTTTTGCAGGTTACAATTTGCAAAATTAAAATATAAAATTTTATTTGCTGCTTTTGTAAAAATTACACAAGTTTTCTGTACATTTAGAATCTTCTGATTGTGGTGACAAACAAAATCTTGTCAGTTGTCAATGCAGTCTCTCTTTTCTCCCCGTCCTCTCTCTCTCTCTCTCTCTCCTATCTCTTGTTCTCTCTCCCTATTCTTTCTCCTTATTTATTTTATACTTTTCAGAACCTGTAAATAAAGATCCCTTTCTGTGGCCCATGGAAATGCATGATGATGTGAGGCAAAAGTATTTGGATAAAGGCTATGAATATTTTCAGAAAAAAGATAACAATTTTCAAGCTTTTGTTAGACAATATAAAGATCAAAACAGATTTTTATCTTCGAAGGTTTTTTCACGAACTTTGGCTAACGGTGAAAAATGCACGCGAAAATGGTTGATATATTCAGAGTCTACTGGGAATGTTTTCTGTTACGTTTGTAAGCTTTTTAGTGGAAATAATACAAACACATTTGTAAACGGCGGATTTAGCAATTGGAAGAAAGCAGAAGAAAAGATTAGTGGACATGAAAATAGTGCAGAACACAAAAAATTCATGCTTACTTGGCTCACATTCGTGCATGAAAAATCACATATTAATAATTATATGGCTAAGCAGCTACAAGATGAGATTAAGTATTGGACTGAAGTTTTAAAACGCATTGTCGAAGTAATTCGTTTTCTTTCTGCACGCGGTCTTGCTTTTCGGGGCGAGCATAAAGTGATTGGTTCTCCAAATAATGGAAGTTACTTGGGTGTTTTGGAACTGATTTCTAAATTTGATCCATTCTTAAAAAAACACTTTGACTTGCATGCAAATCAAGATCGCGGGCACGTTTCCTATTTATCAAAAGATATTTGTGAAGAATTTATTCACATGATGGCTAACAAAGTTAAGAACGAAATTCTTAGCCAAATTAAGAGAGCAAAATATTTCAGCCTTATTGTAGATTCGACACCAGATGTATCTCACGTTAATCAGTTATCTATTGTATTCCGGTACTGTTTGGATGGTTGTGTGTATGAACGCTACTTTTGCTTTTTACCTATTAATAGCCATACTGGAGCATCATTGAATGAAACAATATTACAAGTTCTTCGCAATAATGAAATTGACATTGTTTACTGTCGAGCGCAAACTTATGATAATGCCAGTAACATGTCTGGAAAATACTCGGGATTACAAGCACGAATTAAAGAAGTTAATTCTCTTGCGTATTACGTTCCTTGTGTAGGACACTCACTAAATTTAGTTGGCGAATGCAGCGTAGATGAATGTATCGATTCTGTAAATTTTTTCCGGTTTGTACAACAACTTTATGCTTTCTTTTCCATTTCTACGCATCGTTGGAGCATATTGCTAAAACACGCGAGCACTACATTAAAAAGTTTATCTTCTACAAGATGGTCATGCCGCGATGATGCCATTACTGTATTAGCTCAGAATTATTTATGTTACGTCCTGTGGTCTTCATGATTCTTTTCTTTCGAAGAACGCAAAGCGATATCTTGAACATCAAAGGCGGATAGAGAACGACCCGAAAAGCAAAGTAAACGTAATAAATTGTGAAATCTACGAATCTCTTTCCTTTCGGAGAGTGTAAAATGATATTCAAAATATCGCAGACCCGCAGATAAGGCACGAAGTGACAGGCGAGGGAAAACAATTTTTGGTGCCTATTCCTTTCAATAGAACCCTTGAGAATCAATAAAACTTTCCGAGAACCTAAACAATCCTCGCCTGACAGATCACCGGACGCGATATCTGCTTGAGTCACAACTAGAGGAGCAATAAAATATCAACCTCCCTCTATAAGAACAAATTCTCCATTGGTCAAAACCCAGGACTCTAAACAAAGCCCGAACCAATCATTAATTTTCAAAACCAAAGGACGCCTCCAAAGCGTCATTGAAAATTTCCTTATTCGTCGGGGATATTAACAACTAATGGAGAAGGAGGAGCAAGGAGGTTTATATACGAGTAACACCGTGCGAGAAAAACACACAGGCTTTTTCTCTCAATTCTTATTCATTCTCATTCAGTCAGTCTCATCCCGTTCGCAAACTTCAACTAGTTTTATTTGAGTGTTCAACCGAAAGAATTATTAATTCTGTTAGTATTAATTTCGCAAAACGAAATCCCAGCCGTCGTCAACCACCGACCCACCTCCAGCTGACCAAGGTTCTTCTTGATAAGTAGTATGTCTACCTAACACATTCACACCGATACTTCGTACAATTTCCGGGAGTTTAATCAAATCATAAAAACTAGAGTCTTTGGGTTCGCCGTTGGATTCGGTAACCCAATTATTTACCTCACACCCTTTGGTCCTTCTCCTACCTTTCTCCCAGAAATCACTCCGGATTCTCCGCAACAGCGGACGACTTCGTGATTTCTATCATGTTCTCCCAGAAATCACTCCGGATTCTCCGCAACAGCGGACAACTTCGTGATTTCTATCCGCTTCTTCCGAAATCACTCCGGATTCTCCGCAACAGCGGACGACTTCGTGATTTCTACCCTCTATTCCAGAAATCACTCCGGATTCTCCGCAACAGCGGACGACTTCGTGATTTCTACCCTCTATCCCAGAAATCACTCCGGATTCTCCGCAACAGCGGACGACTTCGTGATTTCTCCCACTAGTAAATTAGGAAATAAAAAGGAAAGCGAATATAAAAATATACACATTGTATATGTATGTATGTATGTATATACATATATATATATATATATATAATATAAATATATGTGTATGTATATATATATATATATATATATATATATATATATATATATACATACATACATATATATATATATATATAAAGGACAATAAAAAATTAAATATTTTTATTAATTTTTATTTTACAAGAATTGGTTAATATATATTAAATTTTTTCTAGGTACGCCACGTAATTCCCCCTACAGTCACCTCAGTAAGAGAGAAAAATTTGATGGTAATTATATATATATATATATATATATATATATATATAATATAAAAATATACATGTATGCACACACATGAATACATATTAGTACATATACGCATATATGCATACATATACACATACATACATACACGTGTGTGCGTACATGTGTGTGTAACTAGACATAATATTAAATAATTTGAAATAATTTTCAGAGAAGACTGTTAACAACTTAGTGGCTCAAAATTATTTAATACGTAGTGTGGTTCTGGATATACTCTCTGAAGTTAAAGAAATTAAGTTGCAACTAAAAAATAATTCTCAGGAAATAAATACCCGTGGAAAAGAACAAATAATTTCGGTATTTAATAATAAAGATAATGATATAAATTTTCCACTTAAAACCGAAGAAGAACTGCAGATAGTGGAAGCCGTCTTAGAAAATGACGACGAAATTACTAAAGCGGTAAGTTTTACTCAACCATATTACATATTTATTTTAAAAATAATTATTATATATAAAAGTATCATATACTCAGTGCCATTTGATAGAAAATGGAAATATATGAAAAAATGTCTAATACTATTTTTCGATGCGATGAATAGTTTCGCCGCAATTAATTATTGTAATAATCAGTCATTCAGCGCGGAGCTGCAAAAATCGCTTCCTTTTATAGCCCCACGCTGATTTTTTGATTACAATATAATTAATTGCAGCAAAACTATTCATCGTATCGGAAAATAGTATTAAACATTTTTTCTTAGATTTCTCTATCAAATGGTGCTCAGCATATGCGACATTTTTTAAACACTATATATACATATATAATATAATTTATTTATTTATTATAACTTATTTCTAATGATTAAGGCTTTTTATGAAAAATGTTATTCTTTTAAAATTATATTTAATTTACAAACAACATTCATTTTTATTTTTTAGATGACTGAGTTGCAACAATTAGGAGGGAACAATGGATATGAATTTATTAGAAGATGTTTATCTATGATATTAACAAATGAGATTGCGGATAAATATAGTTTTTTTGGACGAAAGAAGAAAAAAGCGTTTTGTAACCTTAATATTTGCAAAGTTTTAATAAGTGAGTATTACATTCTAGAAAAGTTTATCTAAAAATTTCAAACAAAAATATAAAAAAAAATGTAAATGTTTCCTATTTTTTTAAATTGCATAAATTAAATAATTTTGTTTCATTTTATGTTAAATAGGTGCCTCTAAAATAGGAGGATATTGTCAAACAACTAAAGAAGCAGAAAAAACATATTCAAGGATGGTTGAGAAGAGCTGCTGAAAGAGGAAAACTGAGACAATAAATTTAAAATACATCTTATATTCTGTATTTGCAAAGGATGATGAGACAAGAGATGATAATGATGATGATACGAAATCTCGTCGGATAGTAACATCCAGATCACCATACAGCACTACCACAATACAAAGTGCCTAAGCAATATGCAGCTGTTGTAATAGGAAGAGGTGGTTCAGTGATCAAAAACATACAAGATAAAAGTGGCACACATATTAATATGAGTAAAGATGATATAGAATCTCCGTATCGTCTCTGTGTTATACAAGGAAAAGAAATGGAAGACAGGAGGGGAGGAAAGAGGCAAGGAGAAAAAGCCAGAAAGGAAAAAGGAAGCCAGCAGGAGAGCGAGGAAGGGGGAGCGGAAAGGAGAAAAGGGGGGAAGAAGGAGGAAGAAAAAGGCGAAAGAACGGCGAGCGCGCGCCGCGTACGAGCGAGCGAGAGCGGCGAG
>NW_028190756.1:0-10000 GCF_048542155.1 Nylanderia fulva | reverse complement strand
AAATGAGATTAATTAAATGAGGACGCATCGGAAAGTTTATTCGTGCAAACACTCCGGCTTCGCTTATCGGCATCCTGCCTGCATTCGTCCACGTATCGGTCGTAGAATCTCGAAGATTGTGCATCCGACGAGTGGTAGCCGGGAATTAGCAGATATCGTAATAATCGTGTCGCGCGGTCGTGCGGAGCGTCGAAAAGTACGAAACCTTTGTCCGAAACGTATTTCCGTATCGTAGCATTATCTCCTCGTAGCGGCGCTACTCGCCGTCAAGTGCCCCGGAGGTACCGCCGGCGGGCGACGGACTTGGTGAAATCATTCGGTCGTCCGGAGGTGTCGCCCGTCCCGGAGGTGCCGTCCGTCCCCAAGTTGACGCCGGCCGTTATGTGGTGCCGCACGTATAATCACGCCCGTAACGAGCCGTCTCGGTTGCCGCGCGCGTGATTTCGCATCGGGCGAGTGTTCCGTACCGTAATCGCGGTCACCGCAGCTTGCGTGTTGCGTATCATCCGTAATAATTCGAAATATATGTCTCCGACACGTGGGTTTGAGAGACACGTTTCGAGTTAGTAATCGGACAGCGCCCTCATGTCGAGCGAGCGCCGAATAGTAAGTAACTTTCGTCCGAAACGTTTTTACGTAGCTCTCCTCGTTGCGGCGCCGTAAATCGTCGTTAAGTGTTCCGGAGGTACCGCCGGCGGTCGTCTGACTTCGAGAGATCATTCGGTCGTCCGGAGGTGCCGCCCGTCCCGAGGTGTCGCCGGTCGGCCGTGGTTCCCGGAGGTGTCGCCCGGCCCGGAGGTGTCGCCGGTCGCCGTGGTTCCCGGAGGTGTCGCCCGGCCCGGAGGTGCCGCCGGTGGCGGTTCCCGGAGGTGTCGCCCGGCCCGGAGGTGCCGCCGGTCGGCCGTGGTTTCCCGGAGGTGTCGCCCGGCCCGGAGGTGTCGCCGGAGTGCCGCCGTGTCCCGGAGGTGCCGCCCGGCCCGGAGGTACCGTCGGTGCTTATACCTTATTGTCCCGGCATTTCGTTTGTTTCCTTCTTAATTAATGCTAATTATCGTTGTTTGACATTCGCCATACGGCTATCGTGATAATATTTTATCGTACAATAGGACTTTTCGATCGTTCGCTCTCCGCGACAATGTCTCGATTGAACGCGCCTTTCGGCGCTCGCGCTCGCATACGGCCGTGCGTAGGACCGTGCGTCGCCGACCGCCTGGCCGGCCGGTTGGGTACTATAAGAGATACGTCGCGCTCGGCGCGTCGAACGAGTCGAGCGAGTCCGGACGAGTCGTAAACGTACTTTCTCGAGTCTCTCGCCACTCCGGCGTGTTTCGACCGCTCTCCGTACCGTCGCCGACCGCTTGGCCGGTCGGTTGGGTACTATAAGAGGTAGGAGAGATTAATATTGTACGTGTCGCGCTCTCGACGTTGACAAACGAAGAATCGCCCGAACGGGTCGAGAACGGATTTTGTCGAGTCGCGACTCTGACACGGAGAGAACATTTATATAAAATGTTTGATTTGGAAACCACGAATATATAAAATAATATACGATCGTCGCAGAACGCGCCGCCGCCAAGTCTTCTCATGCTTGGAGGTTGCGTGTCTCGCGAGAACGTACGTTCGACTCTCGCGTCGTCTCGTATTCCTCTTCGCCGGGGATTACGGTGCGGCTCTTCTCGTTCGTCGCCGAACGCGCGCAAAATTAACGCACACTTATTTATTACGAGCACAGCATTGCCACGAGTCGGTGTCGCAAGACCGAATGGCTCTTATGTGGCGCGCACGCCTCTAGTGTGTTGGCCGCGCGGTTCCCTCTCGTTTCGTACGCAGCAGCGGAATCGTCGCGCTTACCGAGCATCTACTCCACGGATACGAGTTTGCGGGAAGAGTTGCTTCTTCCCGCTCGCTTTGTACGCCGTAGCGAAATCTTATTGCTGGTCGTGTGCGGTTAAACGCGTACGAACCAGACAGAACAGTCCTCGACGTCTAAGCATCGCCATCGTCGATCTAGCGTCAGGGTGAATCGCGCGGTCTCTCGAGACCGCGCATCATAACATTTGGGAGAATAAGAACACGAGTATTTTGATCTTGTGGATTTTTGAACGGAGAGGAGGAGGAAGAAGAGGAGAGGCGGCGGCGTCGGGGGTTTACTCTCGCCTCCGTCGTTCTCTCGTACGCTTTACATAATAGCGTTAAACACAGCAGAGTGTCGCCGACCGGCTGAGCAAGACCGGCGGCAAATAAAATGGCACATACGAGCGTGTCGCGCGCGCGTCGGTGTTTCGGCATCGAACGCGCGCGCGCGCGAAAAAGAGCTAGCGACGAGTCTTCGGGCTCGCTCGCGAGTTACTCCCTTGCGAGTAACCGAACACGAAGCTCCCTGGTTGATCCTGCCAGTAGTCATATGCTTGTCTCAAAGATTAAGCCATGCATGTCTCAGTGCATGCCGAATTAAGGTGAAACCGCGAATGGCTCATTAAATCAGTTATGGTTCATTAGATTGTACCCACATTTACTTGGATAACTGTGGTAATTCTAGAGCTAATACATGCAAAACAGAGTCCCGACCAGTGATGGAAGGGACGCTTTTATTAGATCAAAACCAATCGGTGGCGGGCGGCTCGCCGTTCGTCCACCGTATATTTTGGTGACTCTGAATAACTTTGTGCTGATCGCACGGTCCTAGCACCGGCGACGCATCTTTCAAATGTCTGCCTTATCAACTGTCGATGGTAGGTTTCTGCGCCTACCATGGTTGTAACGGGTAACGGGGAATCAGGGTTCGATTCCGGAGAGGGAGCCTGAGAAACGGCTACCACATCCAAGGAAGGCAGCAGGACGCGCAAATTACCCACTCCCGGCACGGGGAGGTAGTGACGAAAAATAACGATACGGGACTCATCCGAGGCCCCGTAATCGGAATGAGTACACTTTAAATCCTTTAACGAGGATCCATTGGAGGGCAAGTCTGGTGCCAGCAGCCGCGGTAATTCCAGCTTTAATAGCGTATATTAAAGTTGTTGCGGTTAAAAAGCTCGTAGTTGAATCTGTGTCGCACACCCTCGGTTCACCGCTCGCGGTGTTTAACTGGCGTGATGTGGGACGTCCTACCGGTGGGCTTAGCCTCGCGAGGGGCGGCCCAACTAATATCCCGTCGCGGTGCTCTTTACTGAGTGTCGAGTCGGGCCGGTACGTTTACTTTGAACAAAGTAGAGTGCTTAAAGCAGGCTTACCTTCGCCTAAATACTGCGTGCATGGAATAATGGAATAGGACCTCGGTTCTATTTTGTTGGTTTTCGGAACCCCGAGGTAATGATTAATAGGGACAGATGGGGGCATTCGTATTGCGACGTTAGAGGTAAAATTCTTGGATCGTCGCAAGACGGACAGAAGCGAAAGCATTTGCCAAAAATGTTTTCATTAATCAAGAACGAAAGTTAGAGGTTCGAAGGCGATCAGATACCGCCCTAGTTCTAACCATAAACGATGCCAGCTAGCGATCCGCCGAAGTTCCTCCGATGACTCGGCGGGCAGCTTCCGGGAAACCAAAGCTTTTGGGTTCCGGGGGAAATATGGTTGCAAAGCTGAAACTTAAAGGAATTGACGGAAGGGCACCACCAGGAGTGGAGCCTGCGGCTTAATTTGACTCAACACGGGAAACCTCACCAGGCCCAGACACCGGAAGGATTGACAGATTGATAGCTCTTTCTTGATTCGGTGGGTGGTGGTGCATGGCCGTCTTAGTTGGTGGAAGCGATTATGTCTGGTTATTCCGATAACGAACGAGACTCTAGCCTGCTAAATAGGCGTACCTTATGGTATCGCGAAGGCCCCCGGCTTCGGCTGGCGGGTTTTTACTACCAACGTACAAACAAATCTTCTTAGAGGGACAGGCGGCTTCTAGCCGCACGAGATTGAGCAATAAAGGGTCTGTGATGCCTTGATGTTCTGGGCCGCACGCGTCGCTACAACTGAAGGAATCAGCGTGTGTTCCCTGGCCGAAAGGGCCCGGTAACCCGCTGAACCTCCTTCGTGCTAAGGGATTGGGGCTTGCATTGTTCCCATGAACGAGGAATTCCCAGTAACGCGAGTCATAAGCTACGCGGTGATTACGGTCCTGCCCTTTTGCGAAGTATACTCGCGTCAAAACTAGTAAACGGAAATTCTCGTTCGTTTAATTACGATTCGGAGTAACTCGGTATTATTTTCGTTTGTCAAGTCGCTGTCTAAATTTCTACGAACGCTTTCGAGATTTTGCGCAGTTAAAGGCAATACTCGCGTCGTTAACCGTACAGGTGTACTATGCAACCACGATTGGTTTTTAATCGCTTGTCGGGGTGTTTCGTCACCTTCCGACATTCACGCAATCAAATAAATTCGGACTTACAGTATAACGGCTCGCATCGTTACGCTCTAGACGGGTCGGCTGCTGCTGCTGCAACTCGATCGCTCGTGGGCTGATAACGGCGGCTCCGTGTTGGTGATAGATACGGCGGGTCGTCGCTCGTGTTGATGCGCTGCCCGTGAGGTTGTCGTAGGTCGGCGTTGTCTATGGACGTCGGCGATCCTTTCGATTCTCTGCTGCTTATCACTCGTTGCACTGTTTATGTTGTCCGCTCTCTCGTTCTCCTAGTCGTGGCTTCTGCTTGTTTCCGTCAGAGTTACTGACGTGCCCGTCTAACACTTGTTATAATTGTAGTGTTTTTACAGGTCTTCGCCGCTGTGAAAATTTTGGAGACGACGTCGGCTCTGCGGCTGAGATCCCACCGCTGCCACCAAATTGTTGTGCCTCCGGGAAGGCACGGAAAATTTTGGGGTCTCAGTCGACTGAAGGATGAGGATCCTAGGATCGGCGGGCGTCTCCACTTTGATTAACTTCGCTTGTGTTTTTGAATAAATCTTTTATTTCGCTTATTTCTTGAGTTGGATTAATTATGTATAATCCCACCTGAGTGATTAGTTAGGTGTGCTCGCTCTCGATAATCAGATTACAGGTGATAGTTATATTCTGCGGCTTGTCTTCGACTCCTAGTTAGGTTTTAATTAGCGACTCGACCTTTTGGATTTTCGTTAGCGACTACTAGATTTATTCTGACTTTAGCTAAATAACGACTCGTCTGATTACGAGTCGGGAGTTATCCTCGATGTGTCTCGGTAGGTTGGTCTTTTTTTTTTTTGGGCTAAAAATAATTATAGGAGTACTTTTAGTATTTACATTTTATATATATCGATATACGCAAACATATAAAAAAAAAATTAATTAATGAATATACTGTTTTTATGAATACATTTAAATTATTTTTTAAAAAATTTTTATAAGTAGGGGAAAAAAAAAGCAAGTTTAATTGGTCACATAAAAAAAGCTTTTTTACTGACACAAAATTTTTTCCATTTTTTTTATAGATATTATAAAACATAATGTACACACGAAAAAAAAAAAGTATAAAAATTATATATACACTAAAGTAATATAAGTACATATAAACTAAATTTTTTACACTTAATACATTTTGCCATATTTAATAAAAACATCAAGGAATATACATATTCTACTGTAAGGCAATAAAAATTAAAAATAATTTCACATACATTGCACATAACAAAACTGTGTACATATGAAAACATCAATAAAATTACATATTACAATTTTCAAGTATATCCAAAACATTATAAAAAAGAATTTTGAGTTATAAAATGTATGAAAATTATTACAGAAATGTTATAATATTACATACTGTAGGTATAACAAATTGTATTTACATTCAATACTTTACATAATAAATGTACTACATAGAAAATAAAAAATTCAATACTATTAAAAGTATCCCCAAATAGTTATGAAATTTTTAAAATTCATATACGGTTTTTTTTTTAATTATGGAAGAAAAAAATTTTTTGGGGTTCCCAAAATTTTATGGGTATATTTTTTAAATTTAGAAAAATTTAACACTTTACGTAGTTATTTGAAGGGGCACCTTAATAACAATCAGTTACTTTTGTGAAAATTTATATTAGATCGTTTAAATTTTGGGACCTTTTTTGAACATGGCCTGACCTTTTTATTTTTATTTTTTTTTTGGATTTTATTTTTAAAAATTTTTCTTTTTTTTGGCTAAATTTTTTTCCTCTTTTTTTTTTTGGGGGGGGTTTTTCCCTTTCAATAAATTAATAGGTCTTTGCCCATCATCTTGCGTAATCTTTTCAAATTTTTATTTTTAAGATGCGGTCAAAAATAAATAAAAAAAATAAAAAAAACAAAAAAAAATATAAAATTAAAAAAAAAAAAAAAAAATAAAGTAAAATAAAAAAAATTTAAATTTTTTCATTATTATTTTTTTTTTAATTATAAAATTTTTTTAATTTTGGATAACGTTTTTAATTTTGATAACAGTTTAAATCTTTTGTTAGATACAGAGTTAAAAAATTTGAAAATAAGTTAATATTATCATCTAAAATAGGTGTTCAAAATTTGCGGTTTGGAATGTACAGCGGATTGTTGTGTCAAAAAAAAAAGCTTTCTCGGCAAAATTGTTTTTTTAGCACTACTTTTTAAATGGAAAAACTTAAATTAAAAGGGGAGCGCCTTTTTTGTTAACCAAGAAAGGGGGCCCGACGACGTGCGTGGGCATAAGCGTTAGCTATTTATTTTTTTTAAAAAAATTAAACATGCAATCTAAAAATTTTTTTCAATCAATAAAAACCATTAGAAAAAATCTCCCCAAAGAATTAACGATTAAAAGTAACTTTTTTAAAATTAAAAATAGTGAAAATTTTAATCCAAAATTTTTTTCCAAAATTCTCTTTTTGGTCTGGGGCCCCTTTTTGTTTTGCTTTTCGTGCTTTTTCTGTATATTTCTAGGTTAGCCTCCGTTCGGCCCGTCCAAAACATGCGAAAATTTTACGTCTTCGTTGTAAAAACTTTCCTTTTAAAAAAATGTGCTCCCCAAGTTTTTGTCCGGAAAAAAAAGTTTTTTGGCCCCCTCCGGTTTTCCCCCCTTCGCGAAAATTTGGGGGGGCCCGTTTTTTATTTATTTTTTTTTTTTGGGGGAAAAAAAAAAAAAAAATTTTAAAAATTTGTTTTTTGTCCCCTCCCCTTGTCTTCTTTCACCCCTCTTAAAATTTTTTTGTATTATTTATTTTTTTCTTTTTCTGGTAAAAATTCTTCAATGTTGTTTTTTTCCTTTATTGGTTGTTTTAAAAAATTGTTTTTTGGGGTTTCTGGTTGAAAAATTTTTGTGAAAATGTTGGGGTTTGCTACGTGGTGGGGTTGTGTGTTGTTCATGTTGCGTTGTGAATTCGTGTGTTGTGTGATGCCGTGTGGTTTTGGGTTAGGGGCAAGATGTTGTTTAAATGGCGGGGGTGCGTGTCGCGTGTGTGTTTTTTGGTGGGTGGGGTGTTGTGGGTATGAATTGGATTGTTGTGTTTTTGTCTGAAGTGCGGAGTGTCTGGTGGGTGGTTTTTGGGGGGTTGGGCAGGTGTTGGTTTTTTGGGGGGTTTTTTTTTTGTTTGTTTGGTTTTTTTTTAAAAAAAAAATTTTTTTTGATTTAGTTTTTTCCTGTATGCTCCTCCCCCCCTAATTTCTTTTGTCCCTTTGGAATTTTCCTTTGTTTTTTTTCCCCTGTTTTTCTTTTTCCCGTCGTTAAAATCCGCCCCCCTGTTTTTTTTTGTTATTTGTTTGCTTTTTGTTTTTTTATCCCCTTTTTTTCCCCCTAAAAAAATTTTTTATAAAACCCCCCAAAAAAATTTCCTGAAAAAGGTTGTTTTTGAAATTAAATTTTTTTTTTCGAGTGTTTTTTTTATTTAAATTTCTTTTGTTAATTTTTTAGTTTTTTTTGTGTATTAAAAATTAAAAACCTGAGCGTTTGAGGTTTGTCCCCCAAAGTTTAATTTTTTCTGGTCTGAATTTTTTGAAATTTTTTTGTTTTGTAATGTCGAAAATTTTGGGAAAAATTTTTTAAATCAATTGTTTGTTGCGTCCTGGGCGCCCCCCGCCAGTCACTACACACGTCACTTCCCCCGGCGCGAAATAAAGACACTCGAAAATGGGGGAAAGAACTTTAATATGAGGAAAACCCAAAAACGAAACCAATGAAAAATAAAAAATAGGCTTCGTAATGCAAAGAAGCTCCGGTTGGAAAACGTCCGCACGATGCGACCGCTGCCCAAAAAAGTAGTCTCCCGAAAACAGAAGAAGACCCTTAGTTGTTTTTTAAAAAAACTCCTGACGCGATCTCCCGGAACGTAAAGAGTTTTTCCCGCGAAAAAATCACCCGATACAAAGATGTAGATCAGGGGGCGTAACCGGGGGGGCGCAACATGCCCCCCTTTTTCAAAATTGTGTCCCGACAATTTCACGGAGATTGAAGACCTAGGACTCTGAGTGCATCAGGGCCCCCAAAATACTCCCCCCCCTTTTGCTGTGTAAGGTTACCGAACGAAACCCCGGTCCCCCTCCTTTGGTTCACTTTCCGGACGAATCTGCTCCCCCCTTGCTGTGTACGGTTACCGAGCTTCGCCCCCCCCCTCTCCGTCCCAAAAATTTTTTTTTTTTTAAAAAAAAAAAAGGCCCCGTTTTTTCCCCCAAAAAGTCGAGTTGATGAGTATCCTGCGTTTCGCGGTTTACTAACTCGCCGTCCCCCCGGAAGGATAACGAATGGTCCAAAAACTTCAGAAAAAGGGGGGGAAATCTTCCGTGGCCCCCCCAAATTTTCCCGTGAACACCCTAAGTCTTTCCCGGCTTTTCCCTCAGTTCGTGGGAAAAAAGGATAAAAAAAACCCGAGGGGACAGTCTTCAATTTTATGAACCAAATGCCTCTTTGAAATGAGACGGTCTTCTAAATTTAAAAAGGAGCCATTTTCCCTCGATGAGTAATGTCGCAGGAACTTCCCCAGAGATTTTTTTTAAAAAAAAACTCAGGAACCCTTTTTTAAAAAATTTCCAAAAGAAAAGAAAACATTTTTTTGCAAAAAATTCCCCAAATTTAAAAAAAAAAGCATTTACAAATATAACCAAACAAATCTAATTTAGAAAACTTTATTGAGTTTTGTATTTTCTAATTAAAATAAATTTTCTATCTAAAAATGGAGCTAATTTTTGCATGCACTACTTTCTTCGTGCTGGGGGTTTCTGAATGCGACACCCATCGTTAATTTTTTTACATAGAAAAAGGCCTTCTAACACTAAATCAAGAGATCAAAAAAATTGGGGGGGTCGGGGCGTTTCTGAAATTAAATTTTTCCCCGAAAAATCAACTATCTAGTTTTTTTGCCTGGGGCATTTGAAAACGAAAAGCCCGTCTTCCCCCAAGCCAACATTCTTCTTTTGGCCGAAAAATTTTTCGTTTTCGCTTCCCCCTTTTGAGTCAAACCTTTTGCTTTTCTTTTTTTCGGAATCGGTTTTGGGGTTCGTCCTTTTCCCCTTTTTATATTTTTTTATTTTGGCGAAAATTTCCCCCTTTTACAAAAGTTTTTTTTATCAAAAACTATCCCCTAATTATTTTTTTGCCTTCCCTTTATAGCCAAATTTAAAGAGAAATTCCTCCAGTTGAAGGGTTCTTTTAAAACCCCCTCTTTAATGCCGAGAAAATTGCGCGCATGCTTTTATCGGGACCGCATAGGACATTGGGGGGGAAGCCAGACGCGACAGCTTCAAGTTCGTCCAAAGGAAGCGAAATCCCCCCCCATATTTTTGTTTCCGTGTCGTAAAAAGATAGTAAAAATTTTTGCGTCAAGTTTCCGTTTCAAAAAGCAACCTAATTTTTTTTTAATTCCGCGAATGTTTTTAATCTTTAAAAATTTCAAATTTTTAAAACGGACCGAGCTTTTCCCTTAAATTTGCAGCGAGAGTAATATTTTTGTTTTTTATCCCAATTTTGCAAAAGGTATCAAAAAAAAATTTGGGGGAGGAACCCCGCAGCGGAAAAAACCCTTCAACGAAGTACGGGCTTCAGTTTTTTTGCCCCCTTTTTTCACGAAAGTCACCCCGGCGTTCGCCGCGTTT
>NW_028190755.1:23799-57113 GCF_048542155.1 Nylanderia fulva | reverse complement strand
CATTGCATGACAATTTTCCCTAATTCTACAATTGACAGTGCTATTGTAATAATAGAATTGTTAGTTAAAGCCATCCGTAGGTTTTTCAATAAATGTGGTAATCCGGAAATATATAAAAATTATCATTAGTCCGTATTGGTGCATTACAATGAAGTATTGTTTTTCCGAAATTTAATTTCCTAAATTGTGCCATATTGCTTGATTTTTGGACCCATATCATAAACTAATCCATGGACTTTGTAGCCTTTATTTTCTCTGCTTCTTCGACAATTTTAAACAGTAATTGAGTCATGATATCAATCATTTGAAGACTTAGATGAAAAATGCCATGAAACACTGTTTCCAATTTGGGTTTAAAACCTCTGCATAAAAACAACTATAGAAGTGCTTAAACTTTTCCATCTCTTTCACATGTCGTTTGTCCAAAAAAATGATCCTATGCCAAAAAAAAAAAAAAACGTTTATTTATATGTGCAATTTTAAATTGATAAAAAAGAATTATTTAATAAAGAAATTATTAGTAATAATGGAAATAATTAGTAAGGGAAATAATGGAAATTAGAAATAATGGATATTTGATAGATCGGAAAAATAATTTATGTAAATATATTAAATTCATATGTAAAAAATGGCAATATTTTTATTATTATCTGAACAATTTGTATATTTTTGTATTTGTATTTTATATATTTTATAACCATTTCCCCACAAACTTAAATTAAAATTAAAAATTATTGAAATATATATACTTAATAATTTAACTATTTTTAATTAAACTATTAAAAAACCGTAATTCTTGTTTTCGGTCGGATAAATAGTTATCCAAAAGTAGGGCCGATGAAATTGGCCGACGGCACACCTTCGGGGCGGGGGAAAGCGAGAAACTCGCGAAGACCCAAATTTTTCGTTTTGCCTGGGCGCCAGGCGCGAGTTTTGCGCCACTCAAAATTCACAATTAGGAAAAAACCCTTCGAGAATCTGAAAAAAGTCCCGAAAATTCCGCGACGGCAATGCTTGACTTGCTCAGAGCGTCAGGGAGTAGGAGGGGGAGTTCGGACGGAAGAGAGAACGGAGGGCGAGAGTGGCTATTTAGAATCACTCAAATGTAATAGTCAGGAATATATTTTACAATTGTTCTGTACTTCTAAAACGTGGTCTACATACTTTAGACAATGGTTTATTGTATTTGTTGAACGGGGATACAAATCTGTCGATCGGCTTTCCCGGTCGGTTTGGCGATTGGTCGCTCCCCTCTCGACGCCCGCGCATGCCCGCAACATGCGGTGCTCGCCACGGCGCAACGCACACATCGAATACACCACAACTCTCCCCCCGTTATTAAGTCTTATTAAGCGTGGAGAGCGACGCAAATTGCTACGGTTCGCCCTCGCTGGCACTCTGGTTACATGACGTTTCTTTACCGTATCGTTGTCTATTTGTACAATGTATGTCGATGGCGACGTTTGCCTTATGATCCTACCCGCAATTCTCTTCTGGGATACCCGGCCCCGTAGTCGTTGATCATTACGTCGTCGCCTGATTCGAACTGCGCTTGGACGCTTGCCCGATCTATTCAATATTTGTGCGCGCTGCTTCCCTGGGACTTTTTCGTCCGTGTTTGGTCAAGAAAGTCGAAGCGTGTTCTAACTCGCGCTTGTACATTGAATACCCCGGACTTCTTCCCGTAGTAAAATGCTCTATGCTAGGGTAATCGTACAGGAACATTTTTTCAGCCGTACTAAACACTTTTTCCCCCCTGAACATTTTTTTGACCTTACCCTTTGAATGTCGTAAAAAGTTTTCTGGGGCCCGTTTGTCGCAGGGTGTAAGGTGGAGAGTAGGTATGTTTTACCCCTTTTTGTATTAAAAAATCGGGGAACTCGGCGCTTCTAAACTGTGGACCTCCGTCCGTACGCAATGCAATGGTATCGCGAAAGGGCGCGAAAAAGTCCTCAAAAACTTCTATCACCCTATATGCTTTTGTGTTGTTTCTGAAATTTATTATTTGGCCATTTTGAGTGTGCGTCAATTACAATTAAGTACATATTCCCAACATGGTCCCGCAAAATCGCAGTGGATGCGGTTCCACGTTTTCGTTGGCCAGGGCAGGTTGTCAACGGCGTGTTTGGTGGTTTTTTTTTGTTCTATTTGGCAAATTTTACTTCTTTCACCAGTATTCTCTATCCGTATCAATTTTTGGCCACCAAACATGTGAACGGGGCAAACATTTTTTTATTTTTACTATGCCTAAATGCGTTGCATGTAGTTTGTTTAAAATTAACGGACGCATATTTGTTGGGATAACCGCTTTTAATCCCCAAAACAAGCATCCTCTCTCGATTGTAATTTACGTTTTTTTTGCATGGTAACACCTCTCTATTTCTGTTAAGTCTATTACGCTTGGCCACTCGTTTGTTACATTTCATAATTTTATTAATCGTTTCATCTTTTCTGCTGTTTCACGTAACATTTTGTGATTTAACGATCTATGCCTTCTTCAAAAAAATTTACATGCAAAATTCGGGGCTCAATTCTAGTATTTAAAATGTCGTCTTTTTTTTTCGATGGGTAGTCTCAATAGTGCATCGCAATTCGCGTTTGACTTTGACTTTACTTTGTTAAATTGTATACCGGAAACCTGACAAATAATACGCGTATCTTTGCAAACGATTATCCGCTGTAATCGGAATCCCTTTTCTCGGTCCGAGTATAAATTGAAGCGTTTTGTGTCTGTTCTTAAAATAATTTTTTTTCCCGAAAATATATTTAAAAAATTTTTTTAAACCCAAAAACTATCGCCATCGCCTCTTTATCAAGTATTGTGCGGTTCAATTTTTTTTTAATCTATCTTTTTAGACGCAAATTGCAATGGGTTTTTTTCCGCTCCGTCCGATATTTGTGTGACAGTATGGCGGAGATTCCATAGTCTGATGCGTCGCACGCTAACACAATTTTTTCATTTGAATTATAATGCGCTAAAATCCTAGGCGGATTAGTTCATCTTTTACCCATTCGAATGCTTTCGGGGCACTCGTTGTTCCAATAATTTTCATCACTGTTCATAAATCGTATAAGGGCTTCAAATTTGCCGATCTATTTTTTAGAAATCTTTCGTAAAAATTACAAGGCCCAAAATAAACTACGCTCTTTTTTATTCTCTGGCTTGGGCGCGTTCAATATTGCAACCACCTTTGACTTTGCTTTATTAACCCTTCTTTGTCGATTACGAAACCTAAGATTTCGATCCGTTTTTGAAAAAATTTACTTTTTTCTAGATTTACTCTTAATCCGCATTTCGAGAGTCTCTCGCACACCTTTTCTAGGTTCGCTTTATGCTCTATTTCCGTTCTACCTGTCACGTAAATATTGTCTATGTACGCGCCGTCTTATTCCTCTCAAACACTCGTCCATTTTTTGCTGCACGTCTGCTGGTGCAGGCGATACTCCTTCAGGGATGTTTCTATACCTAACAAGTCCTTGTGTGTAACTATCGTGAGCAAATGCCTGCTATCCTTGTCCACTAGAAATTGCATGTAGCAATGCGTTAAATCCAACTCGGATAATCCCCCCCCTTTTAAGCATGTAAATATTTTCATCAATCGTGTGTAATGGGTACTTATCTATGATAATATGCGGGTTCACCGTAAGTTTGAAATCCCCGCATATTCTAATACAGCCGTTCTTTTTGAAACGGGCACAATCGGCGTAGCCCATTCACTAGTTTCTACAGGTTCCAAATGATCAAGTTTTACCAGTCGCTCGATTTCCTTTTCAACGAGGGGTTTTAACGCATTGCTACGTTTCTACATTTAACGCCACCGGTTGTGCGTTTCCTTTAGATACAGTTTAGTCTCGTTTTTATTATACCTTCCCGGGGTATGCTAAACAAATCGTTATACTTAATCAGAAAATAATTTTTCATGTTTCAACGTCTATTTTATTTACGCTAACCTCACTCCGTGCCCTAATTTTAATGGCCACAACCCCAATTTATTTAGTCATTGTCGTCCAATTAAGCTTGAACCCGACCCGGGCAACACAAATAATCTGCTTTACTTTTCCTGTTATTATATTTGATCGCGAGGTTCTCTAACTTACCGACGGGTTTTAGAATTTTATTATCGTACGTCTTAAGTTCTTTGACCGTTTTCGTTACTTTATACCCAATGAAAGACTCGTTGTAACCTGATTCGGAAATAACCGTCGCGTACGTGCCCGTGTCCACCTCCATTTTCACTCTAACGCCGTTTACTTCACATCGAGGAACATCGGCTGCGCATTGTCACGATCGCATGTATACCTCACACACTCGCTCTCGTCGGTCATATCAATCTTGTGGAAATCGTCGCGATGCGTTGACTGCTCCGCTCGCCTCGGAGTCTCTTCGTTGTCGCCCGAACTTTTTCAATTGTTGTCTGTCTCGCCCGGCTGCATTTTTTCTGCATACTCGCTGGAGATGATCTTTCTTACCACAGCTATTGAATCCTCAGTCCCTATAGCGGCAGTCTTTTTTCCAATGATTTAGCCCGCCGCAACAAAGGCATGCCGATTCGTCACTCCTTCGGTTTTTTTGTTTCGTTGAATTGTGCTCGCTATGACTTGGCGGGGCACTTTTTTTCCTCGACCACGTTTTTTTCTTGCATCAAAAAAACGTCACTTTTTGTATTTTTATTTGTCCAATGCGTTCAGTGAGCTGATGCATTTTCACTGCCGATTCTCTTGCCGTGGCTTCCTTATACGCAGTGTCAAAATCTAATTTTTCCACTCGAAAGAGTGCCCACTCCTGGTGTCGTGATCTCGCAATCCGCATACCAGCTGATCTCGGAAAAGCAGATTTCAATGGAGCTTCGAAGTTGCAGTACAGTGCGAGTTTCTGAGCCTGGCTGCAAAATCGGCGAACGCTTCCGTTGATTCCTTCCTGCGTGGCTATATTGAACTTGCCCCTTTCCATCACGATTCCGATGGCTTGGGGGATGAATGGGTCTGTCATCAGTTTTGTTAATTCTGCAAAAGTTTTTGTCGTTAACTTTGCTGGTGCTGCAATTTCTTCATCAACGTGAAAAGCATCTTCGTCATATCGCGTTAGTATTGCGCGGCTGGTTTTCGACCTTGATGTCTTCGCGACGAATACAATTCTATTCGTTCCACGAACGTTTCCCAAGTCGGCTTTGTGTAGGCAAAACATCCAGCTTTATTCCGTCTGACATCGTGTCGTAGTCGCTCTCTCCTCTGTGGCATTCGACTCACCCCCCATTTACCTGTCTTTGTTTTCCTCGTTGCTTTGCGTGTTGTCCTCGTGATTTCCTTCAAGGTCCACGCTAACCGACCGGCTTGTTTTGTCTTTTCCTTTTCTTGTATAACCTGCGCCCAGTAATTCGCGAAGTTCGTTATAATTGCTATTGCTGTCGAAATTTACACCTCTTCTATTTAACTCATTGATCAGTCTTTCTGCTCCTCTTTGTTCAGGTTTTGAATCTACCTCGTTTCTTTTCTATCTGACATGCGATGTTTTTTACCTGGCTCGCACCGCACTGTGGGAGAAAATTCGTTGCTCCTGCGATTAAGCACGTGTTTGCTCGCCTTCCCCGAATTTCTTTTCCGCACGTGCCGGTTCACACACGATTATTCACTCGTGTTAAATCCTCGTCGCCAGTTGTTCTGTACTTCTAAAACATGGTCTACAATACTTTATGACAATGGTTTATTGTATTTGTTGAACGGTGATACAATCTGGTCGATCGGCTTGCCGGTCGGTTTTGGGCGACTGGTCGCTCCCCTCTCGGCGCCCGCGCATGCCCGCAACATGCGGTGCTCGCCACGGCGCAACGCACACATCGAATACACCACAACAATAAGATGAACAAGAACAAAAAAAAATATTAAAGTTTGAGTAATATGGTGGATAAAGAAATAATATTCTTTAGAATAAGTTACGAATTGAGATCCGCGCACTTGTCGTTCGTAGGCGGGCAGGAGTTTTATGTGACGCCGAACATATAAAAGAAAGCGAAGTCGTATTTTACATTCGGGACGATACTGTACGGCGCATGTACGGCCGAAACGCGGCGCGTTATTATGATCTCGCGACTTTGAGACGACCCGACGCGGAGATATCAGGGACACGCGGGACCCGAAGTAAACTTGCCCGCATACGGTGGCGAATAATTATTAACACACGAGACTTAATAAGGTCGCGTGCGAAGTAACTAATTCCTAGTAATCTTGGCAATTGCAAAACCTCCCGTAATCTAGTAGTAGGTCCTTCGCGACTTACTTCTAAGATCTATCACGCTGGCCGTCCTCCGCACAATTTTAACAAAAGATAGAAAGGATACTCAAATAATCGCATGCGCGAGAAAGAATACGCTATATATCTCATACGCGACTATATACATAATCCTAAAAAATCATAAAAATGAAAAGGTCAGGCCATGTTCAAAAGAAAGTACTCAAAAATTTAAACCTTTCAAAATTTAAACGATCTAATAATAAATTATCACGAAAAGTAACTGATATGTTATTCAAGATGCCAGTTCAAAGTGAACATACGTAAAGTGTATATTATCTAAATTTAGTAATAATATATTACCATGAAAAGTAACTGTGATATTTTATTCAAGGTGCAAGTTCACATTGAACATACATACATATAAGTAAAACTGATTACAATTTGATTCTAGAAAATAAGTGCGATATGTTATTCTTAGTGCACAAAATATAATAGTCGTTTATAGAGATTTGATTTGAAATTCATACTAGCCTGTACAATAAAAAATAATTGCTCGTAATTCCAGAGTACAAATTTGTTAATGACTCAGAAAAATAACATGGCGGCCTGCTCTCAAAAAACTATGATGTTTTTCGATGTCCATTTAGAAATAATGTCGAAGCTCTTACAGAATAATTACTACAACATTTGAAGTACGAAAAGTAATTACATTAGAAGAAGATTAGATTAGAATAAGGATTCAACGTATTTTTAAAAGCTCTACACACAACGAAGTGAATATACAAAACTATATACAAATACCTTTTTCTTCTGTGTTTCTGAAGAAAATTGTAAGTCAAATGAAATTTGCTATTCAAAACCTATTCTTCATGATCGCAAGACACTATTTTCTATTTAAAAGACGTCTGCTAAAATTTTAATAAATAGATATTATTTATGATAGAAATACAGAATTTGTGCTTTACAGTATATGGATAGTACATGGTTATTTCAAACACTGAACCGATGCATACAACAAAACTTTTCTCTGTCTATTCAATAAATTACTGATAATGTTAAATCCCAATCACATATGCCACCTTGCCTAGGTTAATAATGGTCATTAACGGGAAATTTTACTAAAGAAAGATTGGAGATTTTTAATTTATACAATTTTCACAACTCTTATTTTAATTATTTATTCTATCCATCGAAAGTTTTTTGAGAGCAGGCCGCCATGTTATTTTTCTGAGTCATTAACAAATTGGTACTCTGGAATTACGAGCAATTATTTTTTATTGTACGGGCTAGTATAAATTTCAAATCAAATCTCTATAAACGACTATTATATTTTGTGCACTAAGAATAACATATCGCACTTATTTTCTAGAATCAAATTGTAATCAGTTTTACTTATATGTATGTATGTTCAATGTGAACTTGCACCTTGAATAAAATATCACAGTTACTTTTCATGGTATATATTATTACTAAATTTAGATAATATACACTTTACGTATGTTCACTTTGAACTGGCATCTTGAATAACATATCAGTTACTTTTCGTGGTAATTTATTATTAGATCGTTTAAATTTTGAAAGGTTTAAATTTTTGAGTACTTTCTTTTGAACATGGCCTGACCTTTTCATTTTTATGATTTTTTTAGGATATCACTTACTTTTTAAAGTACAGATATATAGAGCAGCTTTCTAGTAATTCAAGTATCACAAATATATGTATTTTGGATTCTTATCACATAACTTTGTATAAGTAACAATTTATGCAATACAGTTCAAAATAATTGAAATATATGGTATATATGTACATATATAAAATATATAATTATATTATAGTATACATATATATTTTATTTAATCATATATGTAAATGTTTGTATAATTGTAATAATTTTTAACAATACACTGCACATTTATTTCAATTGCAACAGAATGAATTTATATTCTTGTATGAATATTGAAAATAAAGAATGGGCCCCTCCATCGCCCATTCTCGTGAGAACGCAACCATATGTTTTTCTTCGTCTCTCCGATTTTAACACGACATACATATTTCTGTCTGATAATTTTTTTCTGGATGATACTTTTTGAAATGTCATGAAGCCTAGGTCAAATTTGAAACTTATTGCACTCGTTTTAACGCAGCGCTTACAGCAGCTTTTATAAAGCGCCAGAGCAGTCGATATTTTATTTTGGCGCTTACGGCAACTTTTATACAGCGCTAGAACAGTTGATGTTTTAATGTAGCGTTTACGGCAGCCTTTATACAGCGCCAGAGCAGCCGATGTTTCATTTCGGCGCTTACGGCAGCCTTTATACAGCGCCAGAGCAGCCGATGTTTCATTTCGGCGCTTACGGCAGCCTTTATACAGCGCCATTATTTAATCTGTTCTAAGAACAATATGTATGCCCCTTGTACTCCTTTATGCCATTTTTTCTTGAACACTTCCATATCATTAGAGTAATACCATTCCGATTTTGTGTCAGCTCTCAACATACACGTGTAGTGACCACGATTCATTTCTTCACTTTCGTGAAATATAGCGCTTATTACCTTGTACTTTTTTTCATTAATCGTGATATTACTCGTCGGCACGGCGTTAATTCGATTGTTGATAATTTTTTTAGAAGCACCGTTTACAAAAGTATATAAATTGAGCTGTATTACTACGACAAATAAAGTTGATTCAATTACGGTTTTCCTTTTCAACACGGTACCCTTACATTCGTTACAATTGCCGTTTATCGTTTCCCATTTAGAAAATTCTACATTAATCAAACTTTGTAGAGTGACACCTTTTTTTCTTTTTAATGTCGAATGTATAGGTAATATTAGCAAACTACTGCTTTCCAGCTTACAAGGGAAGTTCGGCAAGTGTAAAATTCAAAAAAATCTGAAACTTTGTATAAGTTTAGAGTAGATGAACCTAATCACGAAACAATTTTTTTTTAGCTGCTGATATTCGGTTTTAGGGGTGCAGCATCCCCTTAAATAAAATCGGTGTTTACGTTTTCAAGCAAATATCGCCGAAATAATGAGAAATATAAAAAAATGTTTCCAGCAAAAGTTTTATGGTTTCGAAAGCTCTTTATAATGGCATGATCATATTTTGCAAAAATGTTTAATTTTTCAAAATACCCTCACCCACGTATCTTTTTTTTTTATATTTAAATTTTCTTGCAACTAAAATTAAAATTAAAGTTTATTTCACGCCAAATTCAACCATATATAATAAAGTTGCGATCCGTAAACGTGTTTTTGAGAAATAAACTGAAAACATCCTTACAGGGTATGCTGTCAATTTTAATTCAAACATCTAAAGGTTGTATAAAAGCAGTTGTTTTTTTTTGGTATTGTTAAAATATTTACTTGTTTGTCTTTTGGTACAAGTTCTATACAACCTTTAGATGTTTTTGGCTTTAGAATCTGGAAAAATTTTATTCGAAGCTTCTCTGATAATGTTATTTTAAATAATTACGATATAAATTTACATTTACGCAATAACATTATAAAATTACAGTCTTTGGCACACAATCAACTTTCTTCTCCAAGATTTCGAAATTTATTTAAATATAGTTGGTATAAAAGTGGCTATTTATCAACACGGCCTGAAAAGTTTGAAAATCCAATCAATTACTGTTATTTTAAAGAAGAAAAAACATATACCGAAATGTAGCATTTGTGATAAAATGGCTTTTATACGTTGTGCATGGTGCAAAAAATACTTCTGTTTTGAACACTTCTTTGAACAATACCATTATTGTAACAATTATATAGAATAAATAATATCTTATTTTTGTAAAAACTACTATATTATTTATAAAATGTGTAATATACAAAAATCAGTTACGTGATTAGATTTATTACGATGTACATCTGTTTCATCGTTATCTTGTATTGCGAAAAATTACAGAGAGAAGGGGAGAAAGAGAAGTCGTAGCCAAAATTAGCGGGCCGATAAAATTGACAGCATACCCTGTAAGGATGTTTTCAGTTTATTTCTCAAAAACACGTTTACGGATCGCAACTTTATTATATATGATTGAATTTGGTGAAATAAACTTTAATTTTAGTTGCAAGAAAAATTTAAATATGAAAAAAAAAGATACGTGGTGGGGGTATTTTGAAAAATTAAACATTTTTGCAAAATATGATCATGCCATTATAAAGAGCTTTCGAAACCATAAAACTTTTGCTGGAAACATTTTTTTATATTTCTCATTATTTCGGCGATATTCGCTTGAAAACGTAAACACCGATTTTATTTAAGGGGATGCTGCACCCCTAAAACCGAATATCAGCAGTTAAAAAAAATTGTTTTGTGATTAGGTTCATCTACTCTAAACTTATACAAAGTTTCAGATTTTTTTTGAATTTTACACTTGCCGAACTTCCTTTGTTAGTAATCTCAAACCAAGAGATTCGATTTAAAATATCATATTTAATATTTATATTTGTTGTTGAAAAATTTATATAAAACTTAATACTTGTAAATAGTGAATTTATTTATATTTAGATAAGAAATATTTTTATCGGCTCTCAATATTAATAATAATATAGGCTTCCGGTTCCGGTAAGAGAGTGAATGACAGGTGTGTGAAAGCGTGGCAGGTATTTGTGAGGAAAGAGTGAGAAAAGGGGTGAGGTGAATAGGAGATAAGAGGTGAGAGGGTGTAGAAAAAAGAGGAGGAGAGATTGAAAGGATAGGAGAGGATAAAGGGGTAAGGAGTTAGAAAGGAGAAAGTAGGAAAAGGTGAGACACGTGGACACGTAGACACGTGGAAGAAAGAGAGTAGGTGCAGTAGAATAAAAAGATAGGGAATTCACTAGGGAATTCACTAGGGAATTCACTAGCGAGTTGGAGCGAGTTGGAGCATAGAGTAGGTGAATCGAAGAAAGAAAGCGATAAGAGGAAAATGATTAATGAAGAAAATATTAGAGATAGGAGGATAGAGACCAATAGAGATAGGATGTTAGAGGAAGGGGGAAAAAAGGGAGATGAGGAAGAAATAAAAAAGAAGGCAGGGAGGCCGAGAAGAGTAGATGAGTTAGGGAAGGAGAGGAGGAGCAGTATGGGATGTATAGAGGATTTTTTGAAAAGGAAAAGAGAAGAAGGGGGAGAGGAGGATAAGGAAAAAGAGGAAAGAAGCCTAAGAAGGAGCAAGAAGACAGAAAGGCTGAATAGAGAGGTAGGGGGGATAGAAAAGGAGGAGTTAAGAAGGATGATGGAGGAGATAGGGGAGAAGATAACAGAGAAGTTAGGCGAAGAAATGAGAAAGTTGAAGATAAAAATTTGGAAAAAGGAGGGGGAATGGAGAGAAGAAAGAAGAGAATTGAGAAAAGAGATAGAGAGCCTGGAGAAGAGAGTGATAGATTTGGAAGCAAGAGTAGAGGAAAGAGAAAGAAAGGAGGTAAGAGAAAGAGAGAGGGGCGAAGGAGGGAGTAAGGGGATAAACGAGACAATAATAGGAAAAGTGAAGGACATAGGAAAGAAATTAGAATGGAAGGAAAGAGAAGAGAGAAGAAACAACATAGTAATAAAAAGAATGGAGAAAGGGAAAGAAGGTGTAAAGGAAAGAGTAGAGAAATTAATGAAAGAGATAGGAGCGAAAGCAGAGATAGAATGGATAAGGATGTTGAAAGGAAAGGAGGGAAAGGAAGGTGAAATGGTGGTAGTAAAACTAGGAAGTGGAGAACAGAAAAGACAGGTAATGGAGAGGAAGAAGATATTAAGAGGAAAGAGGGTGAGAATAGAAGATGATTTAACATGGGAAGAGAGAAAGATAAAATGGAGACTAATGGAGATCGCGGAGATAGAAAGGAGGAAAGGAAACAATGTATGGACGAGCTATGGAAGGATAAAAATCAATGATGTATGGTGGAGATGGGAAGAGGAGGAAGGTGTGCTTAAAAATTGGAAAGGAGAAATTAGAGAAGGTATAGAGAAAATGAGGGGGGAAGAAGGGGGTATGAAGACAGGAATGGAGGAAAAAAAGGGATAGAAGAAGGGAGAAGAGAAGAAAGGAGGAAAGGAGGAGGGGAGAACAATAGTAAGAAGAGAAAGGAGGAAGGAGAAAGGGGGACGGAGGAAGGAAGGAGAAAGGAACAGGAGAGAAAGGAAAAAAGGAGGGGAAGTAAGAGAAGAATGGAAGATAGGTTTTTGGAATGTGGCAGGGCTGAAGAATAAGGAAGAAAAGTTCTGGAAGGAAATAGAAGATTGGGAGGTGGTGGTGATGATGGAAACATGGATAGAGGAAAGGGGGTGGGAGGCGATTAAAAAGAGGTTACCGAAAGGATATAGATGGGAGAAGCAAGCAGCAAAGAAGAGAAAGAAGAAAGGAAGACCGATGGGGGGAATGATCATGGGGGTAAGGGAGGAGAGGGGGAAGATAAAAGTATCAGGAATGGGAGAAAAGGCGGAGGGAATAATGATGGCGGATTTAGAAGTAGGAAGAGAGAAGTGGAGGGTAATAGGCGTATACATCAACGGGGACATGGAAAGGAAATTGGAGGAAATGAAGGAATGGATGGAAGAGAAAGAAGAAAATAAAATGGACGATTTTGGGAGGAGATTTCAACGCAAGGACAGGTAGAAAGGGGGGGGTGATAGGAGGGGAGGAGGAAGAAGAAAGAAGATCAAAGGACAAGAAAGTTAATGAAGAAGGGAAGAAGTTGATAAAAGAGTTGGAAGAGGTGGGATGGGGAATTTTTAACGGAGGGATAAGAGGGGATAGGAAGGGGGAGTACACATATACAGGAGGAAGAGAGGGAATCGGTAATAGATTACGTGGTGGGAGAGGATAGAGTAAAGGAAAGGATAAAGAGAATGGAGGTGGGAGATAACATAGAATCGGACCATCACCCATTGATTGTAACGCTAGAAAGAAAAGGAGGAGCTGAAAAGGGAAAAAGGGGGGAGGGAAAAAGAATAAGAAAAAGAGGGAGATGGACAAAGAGGGGAGGAGAAAGAATAAGAGAGGAAATAGAGTGGGGAGAAGGGTGGAAGGAGGGGATTGAAGAGGAGCTAGAGGAAAAAATAGGAAGAATAGAAGAGGAATTGAGAGAAGGAGAAAAAGAGAGTGGAGAAGGGAAAAGGAAAGGGTGGTGGGACGAGGAATGTGAGGAGAAGAGGAAAAAAGTGAGGAAAAAGTTAAGGGAATGGAGGAAAAAAGGAGGAGGAGGAGAAGGATATAGAAAAGTAAGGGCGGAATATAGGCTAATGTGTAAAGGAAAAAGGGAGGAGGAGAGGCTAAGATGGTACAAGGAGGCGATAGAGGCAAGAACGGAAGGAGAGGTATGGAAGATTATAAACAAGGAAAGGAAAAAGAGAGAAGAGGTGAATGAGGAGATAAAGGCGGAGGAATGGAAGGAATACTTCATGGACTTATTGGGAGGGATAGAGGTAAAAGTGGTAAGAGGAGGAAAAGAAAAAAGGGAGAGAGATGAGGAGCAGGAGATAAGCAGGGAGGAAGTGAAGAGGATGCTGGGAAAACTGAAGAAAGGAAAAGCATCGGGGGAGGATGGGATACCGAGTGAGGTATGGAAATATGGAGGGGAGAGGGTAGAAGAGTGGGTATGGGGAATGTGCAACAGAGTATGGAGAGGAGAAGGATTGCCGGAGAGGTGGAAAGAAGGGATAATAGTGCCACTGTTGAAAAAGGGAACGGGGAATAAAGTGGAAAACTATAGAGGAGTAACATTGATGCCAACGCTATACAAGATATACGTGGGGATTTTAACTGAAAGGTTAAAGGAAGAAATGGAGGGGAAGAATATGATACCAGAGAGTCAGACAGGTTTTAGGAAGAGAATGGGGGTGATGGATAGTATCTATGTGTTGAACTATCTGGTGAATAAGAGGGTAAACAAGAAGGGGGGAAAGGTAGTCGCGGCATTTATGGACCTGAAGGCGGCGTTTGATTCGGTAGATAGGGAGGTGTTAATGGAGGCAATGAAGAGGAGGGGAGTGAGGGAGGGATTAAGGAGTAGGATAGAAGAGGTGTACAGGGAAACGAGGAGTAAGGTAAGAGTGGAGAAGGAGGAGGGAGAAAATTTTTGGACGGCAAGGGGGGTGAGGCAAGGTTGCCCAATGAGTCCGCACTTATTCAGTTTGCTGATAGCGGATATAGAGGAAGTGCTAAGAAAAGGAGGTTGGGGGGGGGTGAAACTGGGAGGGGAAAAGGTGCATTGTTTGGCGTACGCAGATGATATGGTACTGTTGGCGGAGGATGAAGAAGGGATGATACATATGTTGGGGAAAATGGAAAGTTATATGGACAAGAAAAGGTTAGAGGTGAATGTGGATAAGACAAAGGTAATGAGGTTTAAAAAGGGAGGAGGAAGAATGAAGAGAGTGGAGTGGAGATGAAAAGGAAAAAGATTAGAGGAAGTGAAAGAATTCACATATTTAGGGTATAAGCTACAGAGGAACGGGGGGCAGGAGGCGCAGGTAAAGAACAGAGTTAGGAAAGCAGGAGCGGTGATAAGACAGGTGTGAGGAATGGGAAAGAGAAGGTTTGCAGGAGACTGGATGAAAAGAGTATGGCTAATGGAAAGGTTGGTGGGGACGGTGTTGGAATATGGGGCGGAAATATGGGGATGGAAGGAGAGGAGAGAGGTGGAGGCAATGCAGGAGCGATGGATTAGGTGGACGTTAGGAGTAGACTGGTGCACGCCGGGGTATATGGTAAGAGAGGAGATAGGAAAAGACAAATTTAGGATAAGGGCAGGAAGGAGGACGGTAGGGTATGAGAGGAAGTTGGAGGAAGGAAGGGGAGGAAGTCCCTCTCGTTGTCCGCCACCTTGTCGTGGTGAGAGTGCTCACCCTTCGCAAGAGGATAGTCTTGCGAGGGGTGCCAAGAGCGGATAGTACCTTCCGAGGTACACTGCCCCCGGTCTCGGGGGCATACCCTCCGTTTCTGGAAGCTCTCCTCGGGGTGTGGAAGATTTCCACATCCCGGGGAGACGGGGCCCACTTCCCCGTTAGAGCTTCGGCTCGTATGTGGTAAGGGATGGCGACCCGGAATTCAAACGCCCGGTGGCATGGCACCGTTAGGTGAAGGGACTGCACGGCGCTTCGGCGCTTTCCTTCCCACTATGCTCTGTGGCCCGGCATGTCGGTCGGGTAGGCGGCTTCCGCCGCCCGGGGTTTTTTCCCTCCCCTCCGTCAAGGGGGGGCCTGTTTCGGGGTCACACCTGGGGGGGTGGGATCGGCGGGGGCCGCATCGGAGGTGCCGCGCGCGATCACCCGAAGAGCTTTGCCCGGAGGGTTTCCCGAGGGGCTTTGCCCGGAGAGGGTCGCGCCGGCGGAGGGGCTGGCACAGTTACCCGAGGGGCTTTGCCCGGAGGGTTGTCCCGAGGGGCTTTGCCCGGAGGGGGCTGTGCTGGTCAGTCCTCGGGGCCCGCTCGCGGAGCGGTTCCCGAGGACAGGGAGGTGCCTCAGGGTGCTGGTTGGGGGTCTCCAGGCTGGGTAGCCTGGGTCCCCGTCCCAGCGTCCCTGGGGTAGGCCGCACTCAGGCCGCTCGGACGTTTCCGAGGCGGGGCTGGGTCGGCGGAGACGGCCACGCGTGGTCACCCAAGGGGCGTAGCCCGGAGGGTTTTCCCAAGGGGCACTGCCCGGAGGGGACCACGCGGGTCGGCCGTCGAGGCCGCTCGAACATATTCCGAGGCGGGGCTCGACGGCGAGAGGGAGGTCACAGGGTGCTGGTCGGAGAGCTTGCTCTTGTCCCAGTGTCCCTGTGGCCTGCCATTCTCGGGCCGCTCGGACGTTTCCGAATCCGGGCCGAGGATGGCGGCGAAGGCGCGCCGCGGTTACCCAAGGGGCATAGCCCGGAGGGGTTACCCGAGGGGCATAGCCCGGAGGGTGCCGCGGCCGCCCTGCCCCAGGGCCGCTCGGACGTTTCCGAGGCGGGGCATGGGGCGAGAGTGGATATCTCCGGTCGGTCGGGACCGTTTCCTCTTCCAAACCGGCCGACCGGAGAGGCGCCCACTCCTCGTCGAAAGTTTTCGACGAGGGTGGACACACTATGCTGGTCGCCACGGCGTGTAGGGCTGGGCTGGGGAGCGGCGACCCTGCCCAAAGCGTCCGTGGGGCCCCCCGGGTGGCGCCGCCCGCTGCGGTACCCGCGTTGTTGGAGGCGCGGGACCCCTGAAAGCCCGTGTGGGCGTCAAATCCCACACGGGTGTGTAAGGGGCTCGGAGTCTGGCCGGGGTGCGGTATCCCCCCGGCCTAAGACATATGTCCCCTCCCCGGGGGAATTTGGGGCCCGGCCTTGGGGTGTGGCCGGTCATGTTTCGCGGCACCTCTTGGCCGGTGGGGGTATACCCTGGGGGACGGAGCCGCAGCGGGAACGTGGGATTCACAGAAATGGAAGAATATAACACATCAAACAAAAATCAAAATGAAGGTGAGAATACAAAACTCTCACATAAAGGGGCGGATTACGCGGGCCGGGATTGTGGCTACCCTGGAGGAAGTCACAGTAGACCAGGACCCCTGCGCGATGGCGAGAGCGATCTCTAATGCTGCAATCGCTGCTGCTGCATCAAAAAGAGAGCTCTCTATAAGGGTCACGAGATGCGACTCGCAGCTGAGCCTGACCTCATCTGAGGAATTTTGCATAGGGGCGAGGACAAGAGGAAGAACAGGCGTGTCACCAGCCTCAGGAACGACGGCGGGCAGATCAAGAAGCCCCTCTAGAATAAGGAAAACGGGAAAGGAAATGCCCTCGGAGTGCAGCAGCCTCGACCTAGAATGGGATCAAGGCAGCGTAAGCACAGAGAGGGCGGAAGTGCCCTTTGTCCGCGCGATTAATAGAAAGATCGACGCGGAGATAGAGAAGCAAGGAGGTATACTACAGGCTGCAGAACTTCTGCAATCAACGGAGGAACCTCAATACGAAAGCGGAAGCCAGGAGGATGAAGATGAAATCCCCATCATTAGAGAAAAGAGAGGGAGAAGTCGCCCCGAAACAACCGGGGCATACAGAAAGAAACAAGAGGAGCAGGCCCAAAAAGAGAAGGAAAAGGCCCTGCAAAAAGAGAGGGAGATCCTCGTTTCATCGATAAAGCCGGGTTTAACCAAGTCCTATAAAGAATTCCTTGGCAGTATTCAGGACAAGGAAGAGGAGCTCCGGCAGGCCCCAATTGCAGACCTTGAGGCGTTGGTGTCGGAAAGATGCACCGATATATACAAGGTCGCGGTGAACTCGGGCAACCTGAAGGGCGGATTCACAAAGGCTGCGAAGGAGGCTGCTGCAGACATGTGCGCCGCCGCGACTGTGCTCGCAGTGAAAGCGCAGAATCCCCAAGAAACAGGGATAGAAGAGGAAATAAGGAGAATGCGACACGAGATGCATCTTCTTAGGATGGAGAACGCGGAACTCCGAAAGACCGTCGAGAAACTCAAACGGACCAATAGGAACCGCGAGGAAGCCAGAAAACTGGCAGAGAAGCCAAGGGAGACTTCCCTCGTTAGGGAGAAAGGAAGGAGGAACAGAGAGGTGGATAAAGGAGACATCACCTCTACCAGGGGATGGGGGATTCCCGAGCACCGAAGCGCTGGGAAATCCACTTCCACCCCAAGATAGGGAGTCCCCAAGTAATAGGGAAAGAAGGACTCAGGGTGAGGCGCATCCACCCGAAGATGGGGCCTCCCCAGGAGTCCACAAGGAGGAGGTAATGGAGTGGAGGTCCGAAATCTTCGGAAAGGAGGAGTTCCCCCCGCTCGGAAAAGGAAAGAAGAAGACGGGGAACAAACCAAGCCCGGATGCCCCCCTCAACGAAAAGGAAAGATAGTGGATATCACGGACCAAGATGACAAGGAGGGACACGAGGAGAGGCACAGACAGGAGTCCCTCATAGCGATGATGGAGGGCATCTGTGAAAGAATCATGGATCGGAGAATGGGAAACCCGGTCCCCACCTTTCACAGAGGAAGAAGGCCGAAAAGGCGAAAGTGGAGAGGAATGGAAGGGGCAGCAAGGTGAACCCACCTGCCCCACCAAAGATGCAAACGAGGTCGGCAACGAGGGTGAATGGTCCATCGGCAACAACCCTGAACCCGCCAGCGAGACAAGGATTGCCAAGGATCAAGGCGATTGAAAAAGTCTCGATCAAGATCCCCCTGCAAAAGAGAACAGCAGGGGGAAGGAAGGAAATGGGAAACAAAAACCCTAATCCCAATCCCAATCCTCAAAAGACCGCTCCAAGATCGGCACAACCACAACCGCAAACAGCGTGGACCACGGTTGTGTCGAGGAAAACGGCGAAGAGGGAAGGAAGAAAGAAAGAAAGGAGACGACGCAGCAGCAATTGCAGCAGCAGCAGCGAAAAGCCCCACCTACTACACCCCAAACAAAGGGGCAACGGACGGGACCCCAGAAGAAGAGGAAAGAACCCAGGACGGCCGCAGTCACCATAACATGCCCCCCTGGCGAATATGAGGCGACGATGGCTGAGGCTCATAAGAAAATGGAGAGCCTTGAGAGCCTCGGCATCAAAGGAGGAGTTAAAATCAGGAGAGCGGTGACTGGTGCTCTAGTGTATGAGATTCCCGGAGAGGGTGGTAACGAGCTCGCGGACAAATTAGCCCTCGGGCTCAAACGTGCCCTCTCCGGGAAAGAGGGGGTGAGGGTACAGCGGCCAACAAAAACGGCAGAACTCAGGCTAAGAGGGCTCGATGAAGCCGTCACCCTCTCAGAGATCCGGGAAGCAATCTCCAAAAGTGGAAACTGCGAGGAGGAAGAGATCAACGTGGGGGAAGTTAAAAGAGCGCCCAACGGCATAAAGATGGTGTGGGCCCGTTGCCCCCTTAGAACAGCAAACACCATTACCCAAAAGTCCCATATTCAGATAGGGTGGGCAATGGTCAGAGTGGAGTTGTAGCGACTTATAAATAAATTCACCAGATCTTTGAAAAAGTAATGTTTATTCATTGAAAGTATAAAGCGAAAGAACAAAAAGAATTAATATGTAACAAATAAATGAATGAATGTGTTGTTATGGAAATATTGATTTTTCTTAAAAACATTATGTATATTAATGAATTGAAGTTATTACAAATGTATAAAGATGTAAAAAGTGTAAAAGTGCAGTGAAAAGTGTAAGGTGTAATAAAGTGTAGAGTGTAAATGAAAGGTGTGGATGATGAATGCTACAGTACTCCCCCCCCAAGTGACGATATTCGTTGCGAAATGGACTTTCTTCTTCTTGGTGGGTAGGGCGTAAAGCTTTTCCAACCGTAGAAGAAGAAGAAGGATTTGAAGTAGCAGGAAAAAGGAATAGATGAAGTTGCAGTAGAAGGGAGTAGCAGGAACAGGAGCTGAAGTAGTCAAAAACAGGAGCTAATAGGCAGGAACAGGAGTGTAAGTTTGAAATAGCAGGAACAGGAGCTGAAGATCTGGTAGAAAGTTCAGTAGAATCTGATAGTTCTAGGAATGAAGGCTGGCTTGAGACGTTCTGTCGAAATCTTGACCACTCTTCCTGAAACATTAACTGCAAATAAATTGATCAGAGATACGTTTCTCAATAGGAAAAGGGCCAGAATAAGGAGGTTGTAGTGACTTCCTAACAGTATCTTCTCGAATCAAACATGAGTACAATCAAAAGATTCTTGGTGAACAAAGTGATCTTTTGCAATGATGACTTGTAGGAGATGATCTGATATTCCATCATATGAATCCTGTGTTTTTCAAGAAAGATTTCAGGATCTGCAAGGAAAATCTTCTTCAATGAAAATTCTCCAGGACTACGAAGAGTGATCCATAAAGAAGTTCTGCAGGTGAAGCTTTTAAATCTTCCTTTGAAACACGAACGTAATCCAAAAGAACTGAAGGTACAAGATTCTACCCAAGTGGTTGTTTCGTGGCACATAATCGCTGCTTTCAAAGTTCCTATGCCATCTTTCCAGAATTCCATTTGAAGCAGGATGATAAGCAAGAAGTTCTAATCCTTTGGCATCCAATTAGGTTTGTTAAAGCTTTGAATAAAGCTCGCTTCAACCTGAGGACCTTGATCTGTTGTTAATGCTGATAGGAGAACCAAAACGTGCTACCCAATGTGAATAAATGTTGTAGAATAGTTTCAGCAGAAATCTCAGAAATAGGAACAGCTTCAGGCCCATCTGAAAAACGATCAATCCATAGTAAGACAATAACGGTAATTTTGACAAATAGGAAGTGGTCCAACAATGTCTAAATGCACATGCTGAAAGCGTTGATCAGGAATTGCAATCTTAATTGGAGAATTCTTGGTGTGTCTTGAAATCTTCGCACGTTGACATGGAAGACAAGTTCGAGTCCATTCCTTCACATCTTTCTTCAAAGAAGGCCAAATGAATTTCAGTAGTAATTGTTTAGATGTCAATTTGGCGCTGGTGTGAGCGAGTCCATGAACAACATCAAAAATTTTCTTGCGTAAGAGTTTAGGAACATATGGACGAATTAATTCCGAAGAGCAATCACAATAAATAGGTATGGTTGATCCTGAAAGAATAAGTTTCTTCAACAGAAGTGAAGAATTTGAAGAAAGTAAAACTTGAAGTTCTTCATCTTCTTTCTGATAATTAGCAAGTTCTTCTAAAGAAACTATAATAGGCATTGAAATAGATTCAATTCTTGACAGAGCATCAGCAACTGAATTCATTTTTCCCGAAATATAGGTAATATTTGTAGAGAATTGAGCAATAAAGTCCAATTGTCTGATCTGTCTTGGTTGACGCTTTATCCAATTTCTGACGGAAAGCAAAAAATCAAAGGTTATGATCAGTTCTGATAATCAATTGTCTTTCTTCAACAAAAGCCTGACTGAAATGTTTAATAGCCAAATAAAGCTAAGAAGTTCTCTATCATAAGTGCTTATAATTTCTTTGAAGCTTTGTCTTAGTTTCTTTTTGAGGAAAAATGCGATTGGTTTTATATCGTCGTCAATAGACTGTTCAAGTGATGCACCAACAGCAAAGTTCCAGAAGCATCACAAGTTAAAATAAGATGGAGGAGCATGATGGAGCAGGATGAGAAAGGGTAGGTATACTTGTAAAAGTTCTCTCTTACATTGACTCGAAAGCTAATTCCGCTTCTTTAGTCCAAAAATAATTCTTTTCTATCCCTCTTGCGGACTGTCCTCTTTTAAATATATCTGTTAACAGAGCTTGAGATTTTGCAGCATCCTTGAGACAGCGACGATAATAATTGATAATTCCTACAGAATCTGCCGTGTAATTCATGAAGTTGTCTTAGGTTTAGGATAATCAATAATTGATTTTACTTTTTCGGATGCAGGTTTAACTCCTTGGTTAGAAACTAAGTAACCAAGAAAAGAAATCTCGCTTTGACCGAAAAGACATTTAGCGACATTGATTGTCATTCCAGCTTGTTGAAGACGATCAAAAATAATGCGTAAGTGAGCAAAATGTTCTTTCTCATCTTTAGAAGCAATAAGAATGTCATCAAGATAACAAAAGGCAAAACTCAAATCATTAAGTAAAGAGTTCATGAGCCGTTGAAAAGTTTGGGCTGCGTTTCGTAAACCGAAAGGCATTACGACAAATTCAAAAAGCCCAAATGGAGTAGTGACAGCTGTTTTGTGAATATCTTCTTTAGCGACGGGTACTTGATAGTACGCTTTAACTAAGTCGATTTTAGAAAAGATATTCTTACCAAAAAGTGAAGAAGAAAAATCTTGAATATGAGGTAAGGGATAACGATCCGGGATAGTCACTGAATTGAGTGCACGATAATCACCACACAGTCTCCAAGAATTTTGTTCCTTTTTAGGTACCATATGTAGAGGGGCTGCCCAGGAGCTGCTTGAAGGCCTGCAAATTCCTTGCTCCATCATAGACTTGAATTCTTCCTTGGCACATTTTAGTTTCTCAGGAGTAAGTCTTCTGGGAGTCGAAAATTAGGGAACCTTCCGTAACGATATGATGTTCAACACCATGTGTTTTTACCGAGGAAATTGGAGAAAAACGGGTGAGTCCTGGAAATTCGGTTAAAAATTTGTGGTACACAGAATCAGGAGATGTGGTAAAAATTGACAAATGTGCAACTTCTTGAATTTTTCCAGTATTCATAAGACCGGTAACATTATCAATCAATTTCTTGTTTTTAATGTCAATTAGGAGATTAAAATGACAAAGGAAATCGGCGCCTAAAATAGGACGTTGAATATCCGCGACACAAAATTTCCATTTGAATTCTCTCCTTAAACCGAGGTTCAAAATTAAAGTTTTAGAACCGTAAGTATTAATTTGAGTACCATTTGCGGCAAAAAGTTTTAAATTAGTATGCCACGGCTTCAATAAAACCTTTTTAGGTAACAACGATATATCAGCGCCCGTATCGACAAGAAAATTCAAATTTAAATGTCTGTCGAAAATAATGAGGCGATTGTTAGAAACACCGTCGTAAGCAGCCTCAGTCTTAAGCGGCGTTTTTAGTTTTCCTGTGAAGCCAAGAATGTTTTGGACATAGAACAAGGTAAAGTACATCGTTTGGCCTTATCACCAAACTTCTTATGGTAAAAAACAAATTGATGTATCTTTAATATCTTTATTTGATTTGTCTTTGTTACGCGATAACGATCTAAATCTTCTATTCTCTCTAGACCGGCTTTTGGAACGATCTCGACGACGAGAAACTTCAAGAGCTTCGATTCTTCGTAGCAAATCCGCGAAATCCGAAGATTTATTACTTGTATTATTGGAAACTTCCGCGACTTGCAAACCGCCGTCCCGATCAGCAATTTTATCGGCTAATTCCGCAAGTTTAACAAAAGGAACATCCTCTACTACGGCTAAAGTCGTTTGATTTCTATGTGGTAAGCGTTGAAGCCAAATCATTTGCAAAACACTATCTGCTAAAGATCCTCCAGACAAATGACGAATTTTTCGAAGTAATTCCGAAGGCTTTTTATCATTAAGTTCAATTCCAGCTAATATTTGTCTCAAACGTTTTTCCTCTGAATCCGTAAAGCGATTTATTAATATTTTCTTTAAATAATTATATTTATCTGTTTCAGGTGGATTTTCAATGACTTCAGATATGTTTATTAAGGCTTGTTCATCAAGATGACGAATGACAGAACTATATTTAATATTATCTGATCGAATTCGATAAACCGTAAACTCACTTTCAATAGAAGCAAACCAGAGTTTAGGTTGTTTATGCCAGAAAGTCGATAGTTTTAATAAACGAAACTCATTTGAGTGAATTTGTAAACATAGGATCACTCACCTGATGTCCAGTTTGAGAAGGTAAAATATTAATATTTTCTGATCCAACCTGATTTGATCCGCTCGCCAAATCCATATCAATCTGTGTATCCGAACAGGGTCTAACTGGTGATCTATCGATTGGCATTTTCCTCTGTTCCAGGAATCCGATAAAATGATTGAGAATTTCCGTGAAGGACTAATCTGCCTCTGATGTTTCAAAGATCCGGAGAATGAATCTCTTAAAATCAGAATATCCAGCAATTCTTCCAAGCGATGATAATATTTCGCAGACTTCAAATACGACGATCACTTGGCATTATTCCGCATCAGCCTTTAAATGCGTTGGCTTTAATATCACGTCGGCTTTAAATCACGTCGGCTTTAATATCACGTCGGCTTGAATATCTTTTTTTTAAAAAAAATTTAATGATTTAATAAATTTTAAGTTTTTTAAAAAGGGTTAAAGAGTAAAAAGGGGTAAAGTGGGGGGAAAAAGTGAAAAGGTGTAATAAAGGTGGTTTTTAAATAAAGGTTGGGAGATAATTAAAAAAACCCCGCCCCCGGGTTTGAAAAGGGGGGGGAAAAAAGGGGGGTCCCTTTAAAGGGAAAGGGTGGGGGGAAACCCCCTAAAGGAGCCGGGGCGCTAAAGGGGGAAAATGGGGCCCCCTGCGGGGTTCCCCCCAAAAAAACCCGGGGGAGGGACCCTGGAGAAAGGGGGCTCCCTGGGGGAAGCAAAAAGGGGGAAGAAAAAAGCTCGGGGAAAAAAAGGGAACCCCCCCAGAAACCAGGGCGGGGCAAAGACGGGCCCCCTTTGGGGGAAAAAATCTGGGGGGGAAAACGCTGGCACCATGGAGGTGTCGGAAGAAAAGAAGTGAAAAAAAGTTTGGGGTTTTTTGGCCCCAAAAAAAATATTCAGGCCAACATCAATCACGCGGGGGGCCCGGCCCCCTTTTCGCCCAACCATGGCGGAGAGACCCTGGGCCCCGGTATGGGGGCGGAGCCTTTCCAGGGTGCCCAAAATAATAAAAATTGGGTCCCAAAGCTCTACGGCCTCGCCAGGTTTAAAAAGGGGAAACCCCCCGACTCCCCCCCCAGTTTTAAAATTTGGGCAAAAAAGGGGTTTTTTTCGGCTTCCGGGGGGGCCCTTTCGTAATGGGGGGGGTTTACCCCCCCCCGGGGTTTTGGTAACAGTTTTTTGGGGCGGGAGGTTGGGGTCCTAGAAAGGGAGGTCGCCGTCATCCCCCAAAAACGAAAGGGGGTTGGGGGGGGGGTTCAACGCCCAAGAAAACGGCGGGGGTTTTTCCCCGCAAAAAGGGCTGGAGGGGGATAAGTGGGGGGAAATTGGGGGAAAGCGATGCGCCCCGGGGCCCTCCTAAACGGGGGGGGAGCGGGAGGACAGGTCCCCGGGGCAGGGGGGTTTCGGGGGTCCCCCTCACGGGTAAACCCCCCTGGGGCAAGGGGTAAAAGGGGTTTTGGAGGGGGGGGGCGGAGTTTGAAAATTTTTAGGGGGGCCTAATAAATAGAAATTTTTTTCCATCACCAAAAGGAGGCCGCAGGGGTTTCCCTAAAAAAGAGGCGGGCTCCCGGGTGGGTTTCTCAGGAAGTGGAACGGGATTTTTTCAGGGGGGCCCCAATTAATCCCGCCATGATGGGAGGGAACAGGGGCCCGGGGCCCCCTAGAGGAGCAAGGGCAGGGGCTGAAAAACGTCATAATTCAGGCGGGGGCCCGTCCATCCCCAAAGGGGTCAAAACCCGGCCCCAAAACACCCTTTGGTGGTGGGGGGGGGGGGGGGAACAAAAAAAATTTTTTTAAGGGGGGGGTCCTCCGCCCAAAGCTAGAAGAAACGGAAGAGGGGGACAAGGTACGCGTTGCCCCCCGGGAAGGTTTGGAGGGGCGTGGGATGCTTTAAGAGAGAAAAGAAAAACGCCCTACCCCCCTCCATCCGACAAAAAAGGGGCGGGGGGCCGGAAAGGGTTTAATCCCCCCCCTGGATGGGGCCCCCGGGGGGGCCCCGTCCCTACGGGATTTTTTGAATAAACAAAGGGGGGGGGGACGGCACCACAAGGGAAATTTTTTTGGGCCCCCCCTTTTTTTTAAAAAAATATGGGGGTCCTGTTCCCCCGGGGGTGGGGCAAAAAAAGCCCGATACGGGGGGGGGAGCAGGAGGGCGGTAGAGATGGGGGGTCACGGGGGGAGAAATCCGGGTCCCGGGAAAAAGGATAAAAAAAGGGGAAAGCCCCAGGTCCAGACCCCCTCCAGGGAATTTTTGGGGGCCTTGCCTTCAAGGAGAGGTCGAGCCCATGGGCCCCCTGTAAAAACGGGTGCCTCAAGGGGGGGCCCTTTCCCCCGGGGGAAAGGGAAGAGGGGCAAAATTCCAACCCCAAAAAGGAAGGGCCCCCCTGGGGTTTCCCGCCCTCGGGAAACCGGGCCCCGATAGGGCCTGTTGGACGGGGGGGGAAAAAGATTCTGGAAAAAATAATCGTTTGCCCGCCTCGTCCACCCTCCCCCCGGGATGGTCCAATTTAACAAAAGGGGGAAAATTTTACGGCTTTGGGCGGGGGGGGAAAACCGTAGACCCCAATCCTGCTGTCCCCCTCGGTTCGGAGGCCGGTGGGGAAAAAGGCGGGGGTTGTTGGCGGTTTTTGTTTAATATTTCAACCCCTAACCCCCCCTCCCAGGGCACGGGGGGGGCCCCCCTGAAATATCATATTTTTCCCCCCCTACGGGGTGTCCATTATATCGGATTTTTTCCCCGGGGAAAAGAAGTCGGGTTTTTAAAAACCCCCAAAAACCCGGGGGGAGCGGGGGGGGGGTTTTTCGTGGGGGGTTTCCCCAAAGGGGTCGTTGGGGCCCCTTATTGGAACCTCGCCTATAAACGACCCTAGGCCCCCCCCTTTCCCTGGTGTGAGTCGCGCTATGAAAGGGCACCAGTGGGGGCCGGGGGGAGGACCCCGGGGGGGAAAAGGGGGACGGGGTGCAATTTTCCCGGTGGCGCGGTCGTGGCAAAATTTGGGGGGGGGGGGGGCTAAGGGGTGGGCCCCAAAAAAGACGGAAGCTTTTTTTTATAAAAAAAGGGGGGGCCCCCCCTGAACCCCCGGGGGGTAGGGAAAAAACCCCCGAAAAGGGGGGGGGCCCCGGGAAAAAATACCGGGTCTCCACCGGGATGGGTGGGCCTTGGCAGCATTCCCCGTCAATTGACCCCGAGGGAAAAACAAGGCAGCGGGGCGCTATGCCAAATGCCCCCAAACCTGGGGGAACGGGAGGGGGGGGTTCGCCATTGTCCCCCGGGGAAACCCAAACTCATGATCTGTACGGGGGGGGTAGAAAAAGGGGGAGGCCCCCGCAGGAAAAAAGATGCGTGCATAAATTTGAAAAGGGGGGGGCCCAACCGAATCCCCGGGGGGTTTCCGTAAAAAAAGCGGGAGGGCGTGGGGGAAACTCTAGGAGTCCCCCATAAATACTGCCCGCGGGTACGCCGAATATCCCGGCGTACCCCGGGGGGCCCTAAAAAGGGGCGGGGAAAGGGCCCCCGTCACAGCTGGTGTCCGGCGGCATTGAGGGACCCCCCCGCGGCAATTAATAAAAAAGTGGTCCGGATGTTAAAAAAAACCCCAGCTGCCGGGGGGGGACCGTGGGGGGCCACCCCGCCCCTGCCGGAAAAAGGGCTGGGGGGGGCCCGGGGGGGGGTGTTCCCACCGAGGGACGCAGGGCTCACCCCGGGATGGTTTTTCGGTGGTCCTGTGTCCATAAGAAGGGCGCCGACACGCTGCCACCATTGCAGCAATAGGAGGGATACCGCCGGCCACACCTCCCAAAGTGTGGGCCTGGGGAGGAGAGGGGAAAAACTGAAGGCGAGTTTTGGAGGAGGGGCCTTCTCTAAACCCTCTGTGGGAAGAAAGATGGTTGGGGAGAGAAGAAGTATGGGAAAGGATCCTCTTTTGTGGAGAGGCTCTAAGAAAGGGGGAGGGAAAGGGGAGAAAGGGAGAGGGGGTGGGAGAGATGCTCTAGCCTCGGAGAAGACGAGGACGGGGCAGCAATCCTGGAGATGGGGGCGGGGGGCCCCCCTTCCCGCCTTTGGGGGGTTCGCCCGTCCCTGGCGGTGGTGGGGGAGAGCGCCCTCAGGAGGGGAACGAAATGGGCGCGGGGACGGCCCTCTTTTTCCCCCCCGCGGCGAGCTGTCGTTTTTGGCGGCGGGGAAACGGGGGGGGGGCGCGGGGCCTCGAGGAAGGGGGAAAAGACAGAAATGGCGGGGGCGGGCCCCCTTTTCCCCCCATCGGCGAGCTTTTCGTCTGTGGTGGCGGGAACGGGGGGGGCCGCCCCTGGGGAAGTAGAGATGCGGAGTGGGGACGGGGCCCCCCTTTTCCCGCCATCGGCGAGTTTTGTCGCTTTTGGCGGGAACCCGGGGGGGGTCCCCTAGCGATGCAAAAGGCAGGGGGAGGAGGGGGGGACCCTCTCTTTCCCCCCCCTGGGAGATCACTCCCCGTGGGGGGGGGGGGGGGGGGGGTCCGCCATCTTGACACCCGCGCCGTATGAGCAGGGTGAGGTTTTCCGGGGGGGTCGGGGGCAATTTAATTAGGACTCCCCCCTAAAACCCCTCGAGAATCGGGGGCGTGGGGTGGGCCGCCCCGCCTAGGCGGGGGGGGGCGCCCGGCCCGCCCCCCAACGGGAAATCCCCCTGATTGCGGCCCAATCCCGACCCCAAAAGGGGGCGGAAGGACCGTACGGGGGGGGCCGAGGGGGGCCCCGCGTCTCTCGGACGTGGGCCCCCTTATGACGGGACGTAGCGCGGGGGGCCCCTTTACCGGGACCCCCAAGGCACCGGGGGGAGGCAAAAGCCCCACGGAGGGGGTTCTCTCTTCTGAGAGGAAAACCCTTTGGGGGGGCCCCCGGGGGGAATGCCCAATCCCCCCTTTCCCTTTTGGGGGGGGGGGAGCACCCCTCCCGGGGCGGGGGGGTGGCGGTGAGGCCGGGGGACATCAGCCGGACCCCCCCCCCCCAATTTTTGGGAGGCGGACGTAGGGGCGATACCCCCCTGGTCGCAAACCCCGAGGGCCCCCCCCACATGCAATCCGCGGGGGGGGAAAGTGCCGTGAAGGGGGCACCTCCCAAAGGGGGGATTAGGGGGGGGGGGCCATGGAATGGGGAAAACCGCATCCTGGCGTTCCCCATTAACGCCCGTGAAGGATCCGCATGGGTTTTTTGTGAGGTAGTCTTGGGCCCAAAAAGTGGATCGGCCAAAGGGGGAAAAAGGAAATCCCCAAAAAAACCATTCTGGGGTCTTCCCGGAGGCCGGAGGTATCCATGGATTCCCCCCTGGAAAAAAAAAAAAAAAAAAAGGGGAGGAATTTTGCGAGGAAGTTTTGAGGAAAGAAAGAGGGAAAGGGGAGGAAAGGAAAAGGGGGAAAATGGGGGGAAAGAGAAGGGGAAATTCGGGAAAAAGAGGAATAGAAGGGAAAGGATGGAGGAAAAAGGGAAGGGGGGGGAAGATATAGGGGTGGGAAAAAAAAGACAGGGAAAGGCAGAAAAAGGAAAGATGGGGGGAGGGAAAAAGATCGAGATATAAAAGTGGTATGGGGGAAGGAAAAGGAGGGTTTTCCGGATACCTGAGAAAAGGGGTGGGGGGAAGTAGATGGGAAGGATATTTTGGCAGAATGAAAAATAATAAGAGGGGCAAGATATGGAAAAGGGGGAAAAGAGATGGGGGTTTGCGGGATAGAAGATGAAAAACATGGAGCGTAATGGGGAATGTGGGGGAAGGGAGAAGGGAAAAATGGTGGGAAGAATGAAGGAAATACGCAGGGAAGGGGGAGAAAAGGGGAAGGGTGGGGTAAAAAATGGGGAAAAAAAGGGAAAAGGGGAGACGGAAAAAAGGAGGGAGGGAGGGGAAAGGAGGAAAAGGAAATATGGGGGGAAAGGGGGTTGGGTGAGGTGGGGGGGAATGTTGGGAATCGGAAGCCGAAGCGAAACGATATTTGGGGGGGCTCTTTTTCCCCTCTAAATAGTGTAATGGGTTTAAGGTTTGAATAATTTTTTTGTAAATTAGATGTAAAGTGAGTTGGTAGATAAAGTAAGATTTTAAGAGTTTTTAAAAATTTGGGGGCGCCCTTCAAAAAGGGGCCCTTTAAACCCTTTGGGGGGAAAAAAGAATTGAATTGAATTTAATTTAATAAAAATATAAAAAAATGTTTTAAAATTTGGCCCCAAAAAGGCCCAAGCTGAAAAATTAATTATTTGGAACGTATTCTTTTTTTGAGTTTCTAAGTTCCAAAATAAATTAAACTTGAATTTAAAATGGAAAAAAAGGCGCGAAAAATAGTATAGGTCCGAAAAGATTTATTTTATTTGTCAAAATTATTGGTTTAAGGGTTTTATTTTTTTAAATAATGTTTGTTAGAAAAAAAAGGAGTTAATTTTTTTGCGGATCTCAAGACTTTTCCGGACCCTTCAAAAAAATTTGCAGCTTCTGAAACGGTAAAAAGTAAGTTAAATAATTAATTATCAAAAAGGCTTTGTTTCGCCGTAAAACGGCTGCGTGCGCCCGTTAGAAAAAGGCTGCTTGCGCCTGTATAAAAACAAATTTTGCAATATAGAGTACCAATAACGCGTGTTTACTAAAGTGTGAGTCCTAAAAAAATTTGTGTACATTAATACATAAAATATAATTGTAAAAAAAAAGCACTATTTTATCATCTAAAAAAAAAAAAATTAATTTTTCAAAGGGAATGGTTAACGATAACATATGGGAACATTTGGTTTCTTTAGAAAAATTTTTCAATTTTTAAGAAAAATGTTGAAACCCCGGCGAGTGCAAAGTCTTGATCGATTCAACCTAATTTAGTAGATAAAAAAAATATACAAATATTACTAGTCATCAGGTCCATTGATGGCATTGGGTATGCAGTTATTATGCATGAAAAATATATATTTCGATTCTTTAAATTTTTAAAAAATTACCGGGCCCTAAGCAAATTTTTAACAAGATTTTTCCCAAAAATTTTGAAAAACGTCATATAAAAAATTTTTACGTACACTCAAAAAAACTGAAAATTGTGGTTTTTTGCAATGTTTGCGATTTTGTTTTATTTAATTTAAACCGAAAAAAAAAGGTATAATCATGTTTAATGTGTTTTCATTGTACAAATTTTGAAAAAAAATGTAATTGAGCTTTCCTCAAGTTTACAATATTGTTTCGCCTCCGTGTTAGCCCCGGGGGAAACCCTTTTTTATCGATGTATTTTCGCGGATCAACTCTTAAAGCCCCGGGGGATCGTCGTCAAAGGGGTTTTTGTTAAAACAACAAAGGGTCTTCTTTTTTTTTCGGGAGACATGACAGATTTGGTCTAGCGGTCGCACGTGCGGACTTTTCCAGACCGGAGCTTTTTTGCATTACAAATGCACTATTTTTTAATTTCATTGGTTTCGTGTATTGGTCCTCAATTAAAGTTATTTTCCCTATTACGCGGGGGTTTTTATTTCGCGCGCGAGTGAGAGTGATGTGTGTGGTGACTGAGCGGAGGCGTCCCGGGGGACCAACAATATTATAAAAAAGTCTTTCCTTTACAAAAAAAAAGAAGAGAGTTTGAGGTGTGTATACGTATGAAAGTCAAATGAACTAAACAAAATTAAATTAAATAAAATTTTTCGACATGCACAATCAAAAAAAAAATTTTTAAATTTAATATAGTTAAAAACCAAAATGTGTTTCAAAACATGTTCTCAAACTGAAAATCTTAATAGGAAAAATTAATAAATTTCTCAACAACAAAAATAAAATTTGTCATAAAAAAAAAAATTCTAAAAATAAATATCTTCAATTTGAAAATAATTTAAAATTTAAAAATTGAAAAGGAAAAAATCGAAAAAAATTTGAAATCAAAATAAAGAAAAAATTTTTGTACTTAAAAATTTCCAAATTAGAAAAAATAGTGCTAATTTTGAAAAAAATTGCGCTAAAATATCGCAACAATTAAACAAGTTTTTGGAAGATAAATTTCGCTAAAAAACGGCGCTATTTCACGGAAATTGGAAAAAAAAAGTGCTAAAAAACGAAAAAGTACGACGAATTTATAAATTAAACGTGCTAAAAAGCAACAGCGATTGCACAAGATTTAGAAAATAAAGCGCAACTCAAGCAAACAGTATATACGTTTTGAAAAATTATCGCGATAAAAAGCAAATGAAAAAAAATGTGAAAATAAAATAAAGGGGTTCACAAAATGTTTTTAAAAAAAATAGAAATCAACAAAAGAAAATTTATAAATAAACACAAAAATGTATTAAAATAAAAAATCAAAAATCAATTTTGCAAAAAATTTTATTAAAAAAAAAAAACTTTTGTAAAAAAACTATTAAATTTCGATTTTCTTTAAAAGTGTTTATAAAAAAATATTGTAGAAAAACAAAATATTAAAGGCCATTTTAAAAAAAAACGACTAAAAGCCGAAAATTTTTACATGGTGTTGTATATTAAAACAATCTTTGAAATAATAAAAAAGTTAGTTTTAAAAAAAAAAGAAATAAAAGTAATTGACCTTGTTTAAATGTTCTACAATTGAAGAAAAAAATTAAAGTGTTATGGGGCAATCAACATACAGCCTCACCCGAAAATTATTTTTTTGATTTACATAATCATGTAACATCAAAAAAAACCTTTGGATACAAAAAGAAGAATTTTTGAAAAATTTCCCGTTAAAAAAAAAGAAAATAAATCTTAAAAATAAAATCAAAAAAGACAATTTGTGAAGTATTCCCTTTACGAATTCAAACAAAATTTTTTTTGTGAAAGGTTCATAAAAAATTGATTTTTTTTTAATTGATCGTTAAAAAAAGTTCCTGCAAATATAGAAAAGTACTTAAAAAATGTACCAAATTGTAAAAAAAATTTTTTAGAATGACAAAAAATTCAAAGGGAAAACTGGGTCTACGCGTAGTTATATATTTTTTTAACCTTTGAAAAGGAAGTTTCTTCATTTTTCAATTATTATCGCCTTTTTTTAAAAAAGTAGATATATTAAGCGTTTTTTTATCAAATGAAGCTTTTACAAAAGATGGAAAAATAAAAAGCATTAATTGTGCGTTTTTAAACGCTTTAAAAACGAAATTTAACAAATGGGAAGAAAAGCAGATATGTATAAACATAACATACAGATACAATTCTGAGTGAGATGTATATTTTTAAAAAATCATGAAAATTTAAAACTTTTAATAAACGTTTTAGAAGATACACCCCGGCATATTTGGGGTTGATGTGAGAGATTGTTTTTGGAAAAAAATTTACTTAAAGTTGTAAAATTTCAACACAATTAGATTTCCAATTTGGAGAGATTTAAACACATATTCAAAAAAAAAAAAATTTGGGGGTATATTGTAAATTTTTTTTTCCCGGCAAATTTTGTAAAGGCCCAATACCTGCATATTGTCTTGAATAAACTCTTCACGTATAGCCCCAAAATAATATTTTCTCTTTAACACATTTGAAAATTCTTTACAGAAACTAAGCATTTCAAATGTTTTCAAATGAGAAAATGTTTTTAAAAAAAAATTACCTCAAACCCAAAAGATACAAAAAATTAAGGGGGGAAAAAAAATTCATTACCCCTCCCTTTAAAAGGAGCATTAAAAAAATTTGTCAGATAATCCAAAAAAATTAATAGAATTATATAATTGTGAGAAGTGTTTCCCACAAATTCAAAATTATTTGGGGAAAAGAGATAATGTTAAAAAAATATTTTTATGCTTTAAATGGGGAAATGTAACAATGTTTTTACTCTCCATAAATTGCCAAATAATCAAATGAGTTTTGTTTGAAAAGTTAGAAAATTTTTTATTCCAGTGGAAAAAGACAGAAAATGTACGAAGCAAATTTAATGAC
>NW_028190755.1:0-23134 GCF_048542155.1 Nylanderia fulva | reverse complement strand
ATATTTTTAGAAAGCATATTTTCTCTCTCTCAAATCACTCGCATACAATTATGAACGAGCAATTTGAAAGAGAGAGAGAGAAAGAGAGAGAGAGAGAGAGAGAGAGAGGGAGAGAGAGAGAGAGAGAGAGAGAGTGTGTGTGTGTGTGTCAGAAGCACAGTCGTATACACACCGTGGTCAGAAGACAAGACAGCATGAGAGAGACGAAGATAATATGACTGTCTGTTCTTGTCTAACTGCACGATTGCAGCTCCATCTATCGCGACATCGCGCAACTAATTTTCTGCTCTGTATTATTCCCAAATGTCATTTCGCACATACACATGTGAATGAAATATTCCATAACCAAGATCTTTTTTATTAGACTTCTAAACTTATTTCTGCAAGCTCACTAATATTCCTTTATGCAATCTTTTCCGCGAAGTGGTCTTATTTTGTACGTATAAATTGTGAAACTTTTATACAAGCCAATATTGTTATGACGTGACAGCCAGAAAAAAACTCGTATTTAAAAATTTTTTGTCTTTTTATCACAAATTGAGACAGCTTCGCAGTTTATTATTGTATTAACTTTAATCGTGGAAAAGCATTTGTTATTCTATTAACGCAATAAAAACTTCTTGGTGTTGGAAAATATAATCGGTTCGGCCGATAATAGTAGACCTCCGGCATCCCCTTAATCTTAAAAATTCAAAAACATGGAACAAATACACACAAAAGTGATTCAGTCTTTTTACAGTAAATGCTCAAAAATTACTCCATTAACTTTAAGGGGATGCCGGAGGTCTACTATTATATTTTTACTTTTGTAATGTACAATATTTTTAAAAGATTATTATATACGTTTGCATATATAAAAGAATGCAATGTAGAAAAGAGAGAAGAGATAGATAGATCGATAGATAGATAGATAGATAGGTTAATCGATAGATGATAGATAGTTCGATAGATAGACAGATTGCTAAATAAATCAATAGGTATGTGTATTGTATATATATTATATATATATATATATATATATATATATATATATATATACAGAGTGTCCCAAAAAGAATCGGAACACTGAAAAATCTCGAAAAGTATACGTTTTACAGAAAAAAGTTTCAGACAAAAGTTATAAAAAATGTATTTATTGATCTTATCAGTTTGACCTTGGACGGCGTTACCAAGGTCAGAATAAGGTCACTTTGAATTTTTTAGATGGAATCTTATAATTTTTATTACATATTCTTGTAGCTTATCTGGAGAGTTTTCCAAAACACTAATAAAATTATTTTTTATGGAGTACTCTTTGATTTATAAAGGCTAACAATTTTTTGACATAAAATGTAAAATATCTTTGTAAAATATTCCATTTTCGGTAATCATATCTTTTTTGCACGGAATAATGAGACCAATGAATTGGTGTAAAAAAACACATAGTTGCTTATAAAAAAAAAGTATGCTGCTGCATATTGAATATTACATATTCAATTATCTGTTTTCTTTAATAAATTGATTTTTTATTATACTGTGCAAAAAAGTAGGTATGATTATCGAAAATAGAATATTTTATAAAGATATATTTTATGTCAAAAAATTGTTAGCTTCTAACCTTTATAACTCAAAGAGCACTTTATGAAAAATAATTTTATTATAGTGTTTTGGAAAGCCCTCGAGATAAGCTACAAGAATATGTAATAAAAAATATAGGATTCCATCTAAGAAATTTAAGGTAACCTCATTCTAACCTTGGTAACACTGTCCAAGGTCAAACTGATCAGATCAATGAATAGATTTTTTATAACTTTTGTCTAAAACTTTTTTCTGTAAAACGTATACTTTTCGAAATTTTTCAGTGTTCCGATCTTTTTGGGATATTCTGTATATATATATATATATATATATATATATATATATATATATACGTGTGTGTGTGTGTGTGTGTGTGTGTGTGTGTGTGTGTGTGTGTGTATACATATATATATATATATAAGAATAAAGGGGGTATCATTAGAATATCGCAAAAAATTTATAGATAAAGAAAATCTTGCAAATTTTAAAATCATCTTTATTTTTTGAATGATCTCAAGAATACAAAGTTTCACTGCGGATATCACGTTGCAGGACATCCTGCGTATATATACACATACATACATACATACATACATACATTCATATACAGGGTGTCCCATAATTCGCGAACCACCGGGAATGGGCAGATAGAGCGTGTTAAACTGAATAGAAAAGTCCTGTATCATTTTGCGATATTCGCAATAATTATTGAGTTATTAACTAAAATATCTAAACGAATGAGCGGGTAGAAAGCGATAGGCCGGACTCGGTGTGCATGTCGGATGACTTATTTGTTATATGCCGCTTAGTATCAAAAGTATCATCTTACTTTTCGGCGCCACTACATTGGTCGCCGCTTGCTGCATGACGCCGCCTCTCGATCAAATAATGCTTTTTACCTGCTTATTCGTTTAGATATTTTAATAAATAACTTAATAATTATTGCGAATATCGCAAAATGATACAGGACTTTTCTATGCAGTTCAACACGATGTATCTGCCCATTCGCGGTGGTTCGCGAATTATGGGACACCCTGTGTATATATATATATATATATATATATATATATATATGTATATATGTATATATGAATGTATGTATGTATGTGTATATATACGCAGGGTGTCCTGCAACGTGATATCCACAGTGAAACTTTGTATTCTTGAGATCATTTGAAAAATAAAGATGATTCTAAAATTTGCAAGATTTTCTCCATCTATAAAATTTTTGCGATATTCTAATGACACCTCCTTCATTCTTATTCAATATTTATGGGGTTCAATTGTTATAAATTTTTTTTTACATAATATATATATACATATTTTCTAAAAGTAACAATTTCTGAAAAATAAAGCAGTCTCTTGCTTATTTTAAATAGTTGTTAGTAGTAGAAATATTATAGTAATAATAAATAGTAGTTACAATAGTACAATAGTAATAATAATAGTTATAAAGTTGCAGTAGTAACAAAAAAAGATATTTTATGCCAAAGATGATCCATTCGTCTGCTAGTTGCTTTAAAAATATCTTCTCCCAGAACGATTTGCATGTGCGTTCTGGTTATTAAAAAAAGATATTTTATATCAGAGACGATTTATTCGTCTGTTAGTTGTTTCTAAAATATCTTCTTCCAGAACGATTTGCATGTGCGTTCTGGTTATTAAAAAAAGATATTTTACATCAGAGACGATTTATTCGTCTGTTAGTTGCTTTAAAAATATCTTCTCCCAGAACGATTTGCATGTGCGTTCTGGTTATTAAAAAAAGATATTTTATATCAGAGACGATTTATTCGTCTGTTAGTTGTTTCTAAAATATCTTCTCCCAGAACGATTTGCATGTGCGTTCTAGTTATTAAAAAAAGATATTTTATATACTCATATAATTGAAGCAAGTTGTAACGACAAAAGCTTACAAATTATTGGAGAAAATTGCAGTAATCACTGGCGATGTATTTCTTTTGACGGCACCAAGCTTCGAGTGTACGACAATCTATCTGGCTGTACATACGAAACATTGAAGGCTAAAGAAAAAAATTACATTCATTGCCGTTATCCACAAATAAATAAAAATAATATAATATTTGAAAACGTTCAAACACAACCTGATGGTATATGTTGTGGAATCTTTGCTGCCGCATTTACTACAACTATAGCTTTAGGAGAAAATCCTTGTAATGAGACATATTCTGTTGATGTTAAACGTATGAGACAACATTTCTTAAAAATAATAGCAGAAAGTAAACTGTCACCTTTTTCTAACTAATAAAATTTTATCATTATACTAGAAATGTGTAATTCTAATAAATATTGTTGCAAAAAAGTGTCTAATACAAATGTCTCATTTGCAAAAATCGGAGAGACGAAAAAAATACATATATTATGGTTGCGTTCTCACGGGAATGGGCGATGGAGGGGCCCATTTCATTCTATATATGCATAAAAATGTTTTGTATATTATATAATATTCTGTTATATTATATAAAAATATACAGCTGGTTATTTGAATGTATTTGCTATTTTCTCAATTATTGATAAGAGGAGAAAAGCAAAATGTGCGTACTGCATACATTGTAATTTATAGAAAATTACAGGTAATATCAATATACGTACCATACACGTATGTTTATAACATACACGTATGTGTATACATGTATGTGTATATGTATTTGTATATGTATATGTATGCATTTATGCATGCATTTATATATGTAAGAAATATATAAGGGCACACCATTAACAAAAATTATCCATTGCAAACCCATGTACAATAGAATTGTATGAAAAATTATCGATTATAAACCAATGTACAATCGTAACAAAAGTAATGAAATAAAAAAAAAATTGCGCCAAGTGAAAGTAGAAACTTTACCAGTGGAAAATTAAAGTTGCAGACATATATAGAGTCGTATAATGAATCAATAAAAATTTAAATTTGCAAATGTAGAATTGTACCATAAAAAAACTTATCTTTAAAAAAAAAAATAAACAAGATGCCAAGTCCATGCGCCATGTGAAAAAGTGTTAAACAAAAAAGTATTTTTAAGTAAAAAAATTATCAATTGACAAAAATTTATGTTCTAAAATTAATATCTCTACAAAAAGTAATGTCCAATTATTGCGCGAATAAATAAACATTTTTATAAAAAATTAAAATTTAAAAACTTATGCAAATTTAAAATTAATATAAAATAAAAAAAATAAAAAAATTTTAGTTAAAAAAACTGGGCGCGCTGCTAAATAATATTCTAATGATATTAAAATTAAATTGTTACTTTTAAACTCATTGCAGCGCGCCCAGTTTTTTTAACTAAAATTTTTTTATTTCTTTTTATTTTATATTAATTTTAAATTTGCATAAGTTTTTAAATTTTAATTTTTTATAAAAATGTTTATTTATTCGCGCAATAATTGGACATTACTTTTTGTAGAGATATTAATTTTAGAACATAAATTTTTGTCAATTGATAATTTTTTTACTTAAAAATACTTTTTTGTTTAACACTTTTTCACATGGCGCATGGACTTGGCATCTTGTTTATCTTTTTTTTTTAAAGATAAGTTTTTTTTATGGTACAATTCTACATTTGCAAATTTAAATTTTTATTGATTCATTATACGACTCTATATATGTCTGCAACTTTAATTTTCCACTGGTACAAGTTTCTACTTTCACTTGGCGCAATTTTTTTTTATTTCATTACTTTTGTTACGATTGTACATGGGTTTATAATCGATAATTTTTCATACAATTCTATTGTACATGGGTTTGCAATGGATAATTTTTGTTAATGGCGTGCCCTTAACTGGTCGCCTTTTTTTACCTTTTTTTAAAGGTGAGTTTTTAGAGATTATATCATTCATTTTTGTATATGATAAGCATCTTTAAATAAATAAGCAAATTCAATTTTTCTGGCATTTTCTTATTTTAGGTACATATATATCCAATAATTAATATACAAAATTAAATATTATTCATCACACAATTTGTATCAAAATAATATATTTTTAAAAATTTATTTTAAATTTATTTAATCATTTTTATCATTGTGATTGTAGTGGCAAGGATTTTATTGCTCAGTGTCATTGCAAGCATCTGGCCTGTATATACCATAATATATTGTGTAATACATTGGCTAAGTATGACAATATGGATTTTGATAGATTCCCATGGAATATTGGAATTTTGTCGGACTTGCAGTCATCCACCACATATGCAGCCTACAATTAAAGAACGCATTTATTCCATATTATTTGCTTCCGTTATTGGCATAGTGCACATTTTTATATATCTCAATGCTGTAGATAGCAAAACATTTTGAAAACATCTATCTTTCTATGTTATCTGCTTTTTTGAAAATATTGCAGCAAATTTATTATGGCAATATGCTTGTCCTCCTGCAGTTAAAGAGGCTTAGTACTTTAATATAATCTTTATTATTTGTATCATTTCCTTTTTCTTGGGAATTACAGCAATGCTTTTGTACTATATTGTCTTGCATCCCTCAAAAAGACAACATACTTCAAACGCACCAGTTCAAGCAATGTAACTTTGATATTTATTTACTTTAAAAAATGAGAGATAAATTATACAATATGCAATTAACCTTATCTTATGACTTTTATAAATCTTATGATAAAATCTAACTCTCTCTTAATCTTTATTATGAAAAGAATCTCGGTATTATATGAAATAATTTCATTGTAATTAATAGTTTAACTTTCAAAAATTTTGCAAAATAAAATAACTCATACATTGTATTTCTACCATATATATAAAAAAAAGATAGGTAAATATAAATAAATAAATATATATTTATGATATACAATAAATAAATATATATATATATATATATATATATATATATATATATATAAAATGATGGATTTTTATTATATATATATAATTTAAAAAAATCTTTTTTATATGCTATTGAATTTTAATACATACAATTTTGATTATATGTATTTTAATTAATTATATTTATAAGTATTTTTATATTATCTTAAAAAGACTGCATAGAATTATTTGTGCGACACTCTTATATGTATGTATAATTAATAGGGACCAACTACACATTTTTTTTTCCACTGAATAAAAACAATCTCAATATTAAAATTAAATTATAAAAAAGATACTGTGATATTTTATTGATGAGAAATGTACATTTATAATTGTATTAAATACAAAAATAAACATGCCATGAATTACTATATACACATATTTTCATAATTATCAAACTTAAAAATATAATATTGTTACCAAAGAAGAAAGCACTATTTAAAAACTCTAAAAGTTCATAATTTGTTAGATTAGTAATTAAATACTGCATTTTGTATAATTTTTAAGCTTTATTCTTTTATTTTTCTTTATTTAATTGAATAGATATTAACATCCACAATGTAGCATACAGATTAAATTAACAACCAAAGAAATAAATCTTAACTTTGAAATATATTTTTGTTTCTTTTAAATATCAATCAACTGGATTTTGTACTACTATTAATATGAATTCTTTATCTGGTGCCATCATAATTTTATGTTTTTTGCTACGTATGCGCAAGAAAGTTAAATCATTTGTTGGATTCAAGTCACGTACGACAGAACGAGCTTTATCTGACAATTGACTTATCAAACCTGCGTATTGAACTGTTGTCGTATTATCTAATGTTGACTTTATAGGAATACCTAAAACAGATATAATTTTATAAATTTTTGTTTACAACTACAAGTAAATCATGTCAATGATCTCATGTAATACCTTCTACATTCACCACTATTGTTCCAACTACCCTTTTATGAGACTGAATTTGTTTCATAGTTTCTTCAACCTCTTATAAATTATTTCATCGAAATTTATTAATAAAATTTTTATTTTAAATATTCCAATAACGGAAGCAAATCATATGGAATAAATGCGTTCTTTAATTGTAGGCTGCATATGTGGTGGATGACTGTAAGTCCGACAAAATTCTAATATTCCATGGGAATCTATCAAAATCCATATTGTCATACTTAGCCAATGTATTACGCAATATATTATGGTATATACAGGCCAGATGCTTGCAATGACACTGAGCAATAAGATCCTTGCCACTACAATCACAATGATAAAAATGATTAAATAAATTTTAAAAAATATATTATTTTGATACAAAGTGTGTGATGAATAATATTTAATTTTGTATATTAATTATTGGATATATATGTACCTGCAATAAGAAAATGCCAGAAAAATTGTAAAATGGTTCCTATAGCACTGGTATTAGATTTATCTTGTTAAGCTAATCGAATGCTGCGATGATAACTAGCCATTGCCCAACCCATGCTCACAAGTGAGCTGATAATGCTACCTGCTTGATGTACAACTGAAAAAAATATAGAAGCTAATTAAGAAAATTATTAAAAATATATGCATACTCATACATAGGCATTTATATAATTGAAATATTATTGAAATAATAGCAAAATATCTGATTTTGTATCACAGACTGTAAACTTGCACATAAATTATTATGACAATAAATTTGCAAATAATAACATTAAAATTGAATGTAAAAATTGAAATTGAAAATTGAAAATATCTAACCCCGCACGCTGTCAATATAGCGGAGGGCAACTATCGCCGTCTGTTGTAAAACGTGCGAGATGGACATTTCCAATACATGCATCTATTCATGTGTTGTGTACGTGTGATATATGTGTGCGCATGTGTTGTATACGTGTGAATACGTGTAGCACGATACTACTATGTTTGCGTGGTCGATGATGATAATAATAATGATGATGACGGGGACGTTTCTTAAAAGAAATTTTTCATATTTCGACTTTGCAATTATATATCTCTGCTTACAAATCACGTAGAGCAGAAATAAAGACACTTTTATTATATAATTCAAACTCAATCTATCGATTAAGTCTAGTATAAACTCGATTGCTTCAGCCGTTATTGAGAATTCGAAATATTATAAAGACTCAAATGTCCGACTCGCGTTAAGATACACGGTGTCTCGGCTACGCCCTTAACTGGTCGCGAGACACTACCGTGTCTCTTGATACATATATGTACATGTATATAGATGCATATATCCATGCATAAACATATATATAATATGTACATGATGATTCAAAAATCTGGCAATGGCCAATTATCTCCGAAAATAGTGGTCTTATGAAAAAAATACTAAAGGTGTTGACTTTTACCTAGGTGTCAAATTTTGAGATCATTTATAGGTCAACTTTTTAAAATCCTTTATTTTTTATTAGATATTCTTGTAGCTTATCTCGACAGCTTTCCAAAGCATTATAATGAAACATTTTTTTATGAAGTACTTTTTGAATTATAAAGATTCGAAGCAATTGTTTGACATAAAATTATATCTTTGTAAAATATTCAGTTTTACGTTATCATACTTTTTATTTTTATGCACATAATAATGAGACCAATTTGGTGTAAAGAAAATGCACCCAGCAAACACAAAATATAACTGCTATGTTACATGTATATAATACTATATAACGTGCATGTTACATGTAACATATACGGTAATTTCTCACTCATAGATGTAACATTTGTAATATGACATATGTTATTTATATATTGTAATTACATCCCAGATAGCATCGATATTGTAGGATGCCGAAAGATAATTTTTCGCTAAGTCACTATCCTATCTATAATTACAATAAATAATAGAATCCATAAGTGGGAAATTACAACTAACGTGTATGTTACATGTTACATGCACGTTATTTACGTGTTATATAGCAATTATAATGTTTGCTGGGCAGTTGCTTCTTGAAAATTACATACGTCTTTTGCAACTGTGTTTTCTTTGCATCTATTGATTGGTCTCATTATTCCGTGCATAAAAAGTATAAATGTATAATGAAAATTGAATGTTTTACAAGATATTGTCAATTTTATAAAAGAATTGTTCACTTCAAACCTTTATAACTCAATAAGTACATAAAAAAATATTTTATTAGTGTTTTGGAAAATTCTCGAGATAAGCTACAAGAATATCTAATAAAAATAGAGGGTTTTGTTTAATAAAAGTTGATCTTGAAATGACCTTTAAATTTGACCCCTACGTCAAAGTCAAGGTCACCATAAAATATCTTATTTTTCCTAGAAACAATTTTTATATATAACAATATAAAATTATATAGAAATATATAAAATTATACATATAATTGCAAAATTAAATATGAAATATGTCTATATATAATTAGATAAAAGAGCTTTTTATATACATATACTTATATAAATATATATATATATATATTGTATATATAGTAAATAAGTATTCACATATATAAATATATCTAATGTTTCATATATAACTTAACATGAGATTATACATGAACTTCATAATTTATATATAATTAAATTTAATTATATATAAAATGAACATATTTCACATATAATTATGTATAATTATATAATTATTTAGATATAATTATATATTATATAAAAAATTTTTTCCGGGTTGAACCCTGCAATTTTTATATTTTATTCATAAGACCACTATTTCTTGGACATAATTGACCGTTGCCGGACTTTTGAACCATCTTGTATATATATATATATATGGTAGATTGTATATTTCCTTTGAAAAATACATGAAAATATGCATATATCGTCAAAATATATAAAAGAGCAATATTGAAATTGTGTTCAACTATGTCATAAAGAGACACATTTATATATGTATGTTTTACTGTCATTGACGCTTAGATGCGTGTGCGAGATGATTCGACAGTAAAAATATATTATATTGTCTGATTTCAATATGTTGAACACACTAAAATAGCTTTTTGACATATATGGATTATTATCGATAATAGCGGAATTAAAATTATCAATAATTATCGACAATTTTAGTTCCACTCAAATGAGGGCGCTAACCCGTCGGAGTTCGGCCAACGCTCCGGCATCCCCTTAATTCAAAGCTGATAAACTCAAAACAATTAAATGTAGAGAATATTTGTATTAATAAAAAATTTTTATTTTGAAATTTTCTTTTCCGATCAAAGTTTTTCAGTTTAATTTTTTAACATCCTGTGTACATCTGCACATCATTTTTTTTTCTTTCAAAAAAAAAATTGTGTAACATTGTATGTCCTGCGATAAGAAATGATAAACGTTTATAAAAAAATATGTACAAATATTTCAATAATTGTTTTGTTTTCAGCTCCAGGCTCTCATGTCAACAGCATTCAATGATTTAGAGAATGATGAAGATGCCAGTTCCGTCGACAGTAGTCATTATCGAGATACCAGAGACATTGATTGCACTGATACAGCAATCAACTCTGACCCAGAATCTTCAGTTGCATCTGTCAAAGGGGTAGCGCAACTACAGAAGGAATTCAATGTGTACAATCACGTGGAGAATCTGAATAATTACGATCACAATGTGATAACAAATCATCACATATCTGACACCAAAACCGGTGGGTCTGCGCACACCAAGTTTGATTTGTACAAACAAACCAAGACACCGTACGGCAATAATAGATTCATCGACAACAGCAATAGTAACAGCATGCTGGAGACGCCGTATGAATTGACGAAACCACCGATCACCGGATATTCTCGCAAGATACATCCGCAATCGGAGGAGTGTACATTTAACGAGAATTATCCCTGCAACTACGAAACACCATCCAATCATTACAATACTCACGCACCCAACAAATACTCCAACAATGGCTTTACCGATGTCTATGAAAATAATGTACAAAGTAAGCAGATTCCCGAGTTTGGCGGCGGCGACAACACTACGTCGGATCACATGAATCATTGCTACAAGACTAGTCCAAATGGCAGGTCGATAGACGATGATGCAGCGTACAAAACGGCAGAGTACAATAGCAAGGAGCAACTGGAAGTACTGTATAAGGTCAGATTAAGGGAGATCGATCGTTTAACGAATGAGTTGCAACAATTGCAATTGGAAAAGGAGGATGAAAAGAGTCAAATGACCAGAAAATTGATGCTGCTACAAGCGGAAATCGAAAGAGTTAATATCTCCAGGACTCAAGCACAGCATGCACTTGGTAAGAAAGCTATCGAATCATATGGAATCAGGAAAAAATATTAGTATTAATTTATTAGTATTACTGATATTCAAACATATAATTAAAGTAATTTTAATTATCTTGCCTGTTAAACAATATAAAATCAAACTGAATTAATTTTTTTTAGTTAACGCCAAGGCTGAGATAAATGATCTGCAAATGCAAATGGAGTCTCTAAAAGAGAAAAATACAGTTTTGGAGAAGACCAATCAAAATGTAATATACATATTCACATTTTATTTCGATTAAGATTACATTTGACAAATTGCAATATTATTTCTATAGATATTTGTAATTATTTTATTTTTACAGATCACAGAAGATCTGAATATCGCGAGAGACTCTGTCATAGATCTGCAACAGAAAATTGCTGTATTGGAAAGAACACAGGTGCTGCAAACAAATGACAAGACACATGAAAAGTTTTTAAAACAGGCGCAAGAGAAGCATGCAGTGGAAATGAAAAATATGCAGACACAAATAGACGTTCTTACGGACAAATTAAATGTCAAGGTATTGTTGAATTCTCTTTATTTGAATTATTCGTCATATTTCGCATATATATTTTCTCTATAATTATATTTGCCACAACTGCTCAATATGGACACCAGCAACAATAGTATTTGGGCAAGTCATTATTGATTATTTTTGTAACTGCAAAACAGCCTATTGTAGCTTTTCTTCTCAGTATAATTTATTTATTTAAATGCACAGAAAAATGATTAATATATATGCTTCATATTCTTAATACAATAAACTTGATATTATTTTATAAATATTATTTTGCATGCTTATAAATAATGTTAATTTATTTAGTTTATTATGTTTACCTTTTTATAGGAGACATCGTATATTACTCTTGAACACAAATTAGATGATGCTCGAAGAGCGCATGAGGCTCTCATGGTGGAGAAGGGTGACACTATGAATCGATTAGCACAAGCGTTGGAGAAGAGTCAAGCTCAATGTCGCAATCTGATGACAACGAATAGCGCTCAGCAAGTCATGCAATTACAGGCGCAAGTGAAAATGTTGACTCAGGAAAAGGAAGAGTTGCACAAAACTGTGTATGACTTGCAGGTAATTAAAAATATTCCATGTCAAATTTGTTTTTAAGGTTCTTAAGATTCTTGAATCCTGGCGGCCATGCAAGATTGTGACGTCGGAGACCAGAAAACATGCTGAAAATTCTTACATGTCATTTTTCAATGAAAAGGTATTTCGTTGAAACACTACTTCAGATGACTTCAGCACACTTTTAAAATTCCTCGAAAACTTTTCTTTTTTCTCGACATTCAATCAACAACCGTAAAATGATCGTGATCTCAAACTTTGTCATGTGGAGTGACTGGGTCTCATATTACAACTATTGATTGATCATAAAGGAAGAAGGATAGTTTTCGAGATATTTTAAGATCTGAAGTGCTGGTTCATCGAAATATCTTTTTATTTTGAAATGGCATCTAAGAATTTTTACCATGTTTTCCCGCCTCTGACGTCACAATTCTAGTACGGTCGATGAAGAGTCAGGAGCCTTAATTTGATTCAGAAAATATATTACAAAATTATAAGATAATTACACAAAAAATGAATCTAGAACTAAAATTTTTATTATATAATTATTTGTAGAACAAATTGGAGGTGGTCAAGAGCGATGTAGCGCAATATGATTCTTTATTGACTACAACCTTGGAGGATGAATCTGATTCAATTCGGCAGATGAAATTAGGTGAACTTCACAATAAAGCGAAATTGAAACCGGTTGATGATATCACAAATAAATTAAGAGGCGAACTGCAAAGGTAAAATTATATATATATATATATATATATATATATATATATAAATTTATATTGTTTTCGTTTAAATCTTAATTATTAAAAATTAACACTCTTTTATTTCTACCATGTTATTTTTGTTTAGATGTCTGGCTGGTCAAGCTGTAAAGAGAAAAGAAATAAATCGTTTGGAGAATACTCTATCGCAGAAAGAAAAAGAGTTAAACAAAGCTGTAACATTAGCGGAAACGTGTCGACAGGAAGCGGCACGTTATGCTAAGCGAATTAATGAATTAGAGCAAGAACTGAAATCTGTATTAACAGACGAGGCCATGAAAGCGAATGCTAAGATACAGAAATTATCGGATCTTTTAAACGATATGAAAAAACAATACGAATTGTTACGTAATGAAAAGATTAGCATAGAAGAAAAATTAGAAGAGACTTTAGCTGTTAACCAAGAGAAACTTAACAAAATGCATCAAGAGACTATAGAACAACAAGAAAAAGAAGCTATCAACGAGTATAATAAAGAATACTTGGAAATACATGCTAAAGCCATAGAGAGAGTAAAGAAAGAAGCACAAATGGAAATAGTACAATTGTCGTAAGTAGTAATTTGATTGAGTTTCTGAAAATTTTTAAATAATATAATAAAAACTTTATTGTAATAAATATTGCAAAAATATGAGAATATGCATAAATGGAATTTCTACTTTTTCAGTGTACAATTAGAACAGACACAAAAAGAATTAAGTCGCGTAAAAGAATTGTACATAGATGTATGTGGAACAAAGGAGCAATTAATAAACGAGCATAAAAATGAAATCAAAACATTAAAGAATAAATATAGTATAAATGAATCGCATAGCAAGGATGTGGAAAAATTGGAGAACGAAGTGCAGATGCAAATTAAGTTGTGTAATAAACTGACCCAGGAATGCGACGACTTCAACAGCAAAATAATCGAGTTGGAAAAGGATCTGGCATATGAAAGAAGAAAAAAGGAAGATTATGTGAAAAAAATACATTCTGAAATAGAAAGAGGTAAATATTGAATACTATAAAACAAAAAAATCTTGTACAGAAATACGATGTGTACTAATGAAAAAATTTTATTAATTTTATTTAATCATTTAAAGCGAAAGAAGAAGCGTTACATGAACTAAGAAATGCGCACCCAAATCAAGAAATAAGCCTTCTTTTACCAGATCATTGTTCCGAACATTTAGAAAAAATCAATCAGGTATAACTAAATTCTTACAAATTTTCTTAATATTATTTCTTATACTTTTATAAATAAATATCGTTCTATTACAGCTGGAGGAAGATTGCAAGCGCTTGGAAGAGAAACTTCAAATTGCAGTTGAAGAGCAGAAAAAATTATCTGATTATCAAACTGAATTGGACGATGCCAAATTGAAAATAGCACAAATGGAAATCTCGCAAGAATCGTGGAAGAAAAAATATGATAAAATCGTCAATGAGAGAAAGGATCTTCTTGCAAAAGTCTCCAAATTAGATCTAGAAATGTCAAATCTAAAACGTACTGCAAAACTCGAAGACTCGGACGATGTGAAACTGAAGATTGCTCGGTTTCAAGCGGAGAACGAGACATTGAAAAGTCAATGCGATAGTCTATTTGGTGAAAGAAACACTTATAAGGAAAAAATCTCTGAACTGGAAACAGAATTGCTTGACACGAGGAAAAAGATTAACAATTTCGAAGGAAAGTTGCGGAGAAGCGGCGATATTACACTGAATTCAAAGAATGAATTGGAGAAGGAGCTTTCTTATTACAAAGATTTGGCTACGCAATTAAGTAAACTAAATAATTCGAAAGAGGATCGCGTCAATGATTCCGCGATGGTGGAACAGAGAATACAACAATTTGAACAGGAGTTACGAAGTAAAAATGAGAAATTAAGCAGGTTACTAAAAGATTTTGAAAAAATCAAAGATGAGAGAGATCAGCTGCTAATAAAATTGCAAAAACAAGCTCAGCAATTCGAACAATATGTTAAAAGTCAGAATAAAGTCTCCGCGGAATTAAATCTGTCTCCTCGTAGCACGAGTGATAGTACAGATTTTCAAAAAATACGAGAAGGAATGGAACAGAAGGTGGCAAAGGAGCTTAGAGGAATTGAGGAACGGAATCTCGAGAAGAGGAAGGAACTGGAGGAAAAATATAAAACTGCTATTTCAGAGTGGCAAAAGAAATACGATGAGAAGAATCAAGAAGTAATAATGTTGCAAAAGGAAATAATGGCCGAAAAAGTAAAGGTCAATCAAATTGGTAAAATTATAGAAAGCAAACTAGAAACTTGCAATCGAGAATTGCAAGCGCGAAGGCTTCAAATTGAAAAACGGGAAGCTGATTTGAAGAAAAAGGAGAATGAGGTCGAAGAGGATAAAAACTTGATGACGCAGACGATGACCAAGTGGGCCGCTGAACTCGAAGAAAGTAAAGCCAAGGAGACGGAAAAGGACGGGGAAATAGAGAGGCTGAAATCGAATGAAGAGAAACTGAGCAGTGAGATTAAAGCTTTGAAAGAAAAAGAGAAACGTATAAAGAGCGACATCATTGTGTTAAAACACAAATATCAAAGAGCAAAAGAGACTGCACACAATTATAAGGTGAGTAGAACATCTGCTGGGTTATTTTTTATTTTATAAAAAAGACGATTACACACATACAACACACACGCAGATATTATATATTTAATATTATATGTATGTTAAATTTATTAAAATATATTTATATTATTATATGTATTATAAATATATATATATATATATATATATATATATATAATTATATGTTACATAATATTAAATATAATATTTCATATTTAATTATATATAATATATATATGTATGTATGTATGTATGTATGTATGTATACCATATATATAATATAAATTATATATTCAAATTCTAGAGTTATTCAAAGAAGATGAAAGAATTTTTGTCGGATGAATGCAAACGTATCGAGGAGGGATACAAAAAGGCCATAAATGAAACAGAACAGAACTTAGTGGCGCACAATAAGCAGTACGCCGCAAAAGTTCAAGAACTCGAGTACGAGTATACTCAGACTATAGAACAAATGCGACTGCAGTACAAAGATAAATAACGTACGTATTAAGTATTTTTTAAGTATATGCAATATAACTTTTTTCCAGTTAAGATAATATGTAGTTACAGAGGCTAGATATCTTTGTAATGTAAAACATTATTGTACAACATCTTATTAGCGAAGATTTTACGTTAGGGGGACCAACATATATATACATATAAGTAAAAATTGATATATCATCCGATAGAATTATTATCGCGTTTAATTGTAGTTATAAACATCTCAAGTACAATTGCCCGGTTAATCGTCCGAGTGCTTTAACTGGATAGTAACGTTTATACATATTATTAGTCGATACGACAAATGTAAGAATAGGAAGAAGAACCGTTTTTACCGTTATTAACTAATATATATTATATCATAATTTTTTAATAACTCGACTATATATAATTTAATTCTTTAATAACTCGACTATAATTTAAGACGAAATACGATGTAATAAGCTCACAAACAAATAGAAAAGCTTTACGTCAGTGTTTCTACCGAGCATTATTATGACATAATATGCAAGACTGGATCTCTATTGGATCTTTCTCTCTTTTTTTCTCTTATGAAAGTAAGTGATAAAGAGGGAAAATCAAAATATATATATATATAGACTTTAAGAAAAATGTTAAATTTTAATTCCGTAACGAATTCAAATGCTATTCCGATATATTTCTTTCTTATCTATTTCTATTAAAGTTAATTTTTGAATATTAGAAATTCGTTTACATTTTATATGAACGTTAGAAGGGATAATCAAATAATCTCTACTAAGATTGTACAAAGTATGACTTTTACAATGTAGGAATTTGCATATAAAAATCAACATATAAAAATTTTTGTAAACTAAACACTCCGAATTGTATTAAAGATTTTTTGCGTTAAGCAGCAGAACTGAATAACAAAGATCTACATTATTATCCTTAGTCTTAAGCGACTTAAAATGTATATGTAATTGTATAACGATAGTTCTTGGACGAGGTGTCGAAAGCATTCGTCTTTCTTCTTTTCATTGAAAATTTGACGGAATGTCTAACGAATAAGACGCCATATAATTCAATCGACGGATTCTCAATTTTTATAATCTGCTTATTTTATTATAAAATTGTGTGCAATCTAAGAAAACGGCCAATTATATATCGTATCGGCTTATAAGAGTATAATGTAAATTAAATAAAACTGTATATCTCTATGTGAAGATCTTGGTAAGATTAAAAGAAGATACGCATCGCGTACGTTTAAATAGATAATATTAATTTACCAGTGACATCACTGGATATAGAAAAGTATTATTAATATTAATTAGTTATTGTATTTTTGTATATGTAGAGTGAATTAATTTATTTTTTGTAATAAATTTATGTCGCTGTCAAAAAATGTATTATATTTTATTTTATTTTATAACTCCGCAATATAATCCCTCTCTAAAAACATTTTAAGACATATTAATCCAGCTTTAATCTGCGTTAGTGATTTACTGTCGAATTTTCTTTTCTACGTAAGATCCACGATCGATATTGGAAAATTATTTCATATGATAAATAAAATAATTAATGAGTTATTAATGAATACAATGTAATTATACATATGCATATCGCAATGGATCTCTTATTAAGCATTTTTCATATAATATATTTATTAAATCAAGTAAAAAAGTTATATATATATATGAATCTAAATTATATATTATTTCGTATGGAATAATTATTTCTTTATATTATTAGTCAGAAATATACATTTTGTTTGATGTTTGGATGATTTAAATACTATAATTTGGATTTGAGAACATGCAGTAAAGATCGAATTCTAGAAAGCAGAATCAAGTAATAAAAATAAAAATAAGCTCATTTCTGATTCATTATTTGTTTAACGAATAATTAAAATTAATTTATTTAAAATTTTTGTATAAAAAGTTTTTCGTTTATATATGCACATATCTGTATATCATAGTAAAAAATTATATCTGCCAAACTTATAATTAAATATATCGTCATTCTTTATTGTTCGATATTTTTCGATTAATTATAATTAAAATTTAGGACGCGCAGTAAAACAATCAAATCCAAAGATCAAAATAATAAAAAATCGGACAATGATGCGCACACACACTTATTGTTCTAAAAATGATAATTATATCTTTGAAATAGATAAGAAGATATAAACTAACAATTGTAATCGGCTAATGAACGTCTGCGATATTGAAAAATGTTATGTGATAAAAGTGTATAAAAAATTAAATTGTGAGGGAAAGAGAACTGTGACTAAAACAAACTACATATATCACAAATGTCCAATTCACAATATTTTTTTAAACATCTATATAATACTTTACGTAACTTATCTTTCCCTCCTTGCTTCCCATGCATATTATATATATATATATATATATATATATATATATATATATATATATATATATATATTATATTATATAACTATTTTTTATTTTTATTTAAATAATATAAAATAATGATTATATATAAAATATATATTATATATGAAATTATTATATATATATTTATAACAACATTTTTTTATATATATAAAATATTTATATATTATATATAGAAAATATATAATTGAATAAATGATATAAAAAATAATAAATATTATATAAAATAGATTTAATCTAATTAAAAAGAATTAGGAGAAAAGAAATAATCTCTTGAAATTTATATCAAAGTAAAAATGTATAAGCGTAATGTAAGCGATGTGAGGTTCAACGTTCATCCGTTCGTTTCACGACACCCTGTATATAAGACGTCGCGGGGACGGGGTGACAGCGGAGCGGAATGTTTGTTGGAGCACCGGCGTTTTTATAAAACACCTCAGGTCATGCGTTTCTTCAGTGAGTGTGCGAAGCTCGTCGAAGCCGGACCTATCATCATGGACCCATTGATGAGGATGCTATTGCTGCTTGTGGTCGCGCTGTGCCAGCCGACGATGCAGTTGGCATTTCCGAGCAAATTCATCGAGAGTAATCGGCATTCGTCGAGAATCAGTTCCAACGCGCCGCCGCAAAACACCAGATACATATACGAAATCAAAACATTCGACGTGCGCGTAAGTTTTATAATCTCTAAAAACTCACCTTTAAAAAAAGGTAAAAAAAGGCGACCAGTTAAGGGCACGCCATTAACAAAAATTATCCATTGCAAACCCATGTACAATAGAATTGTATGAAAAATTATCGATTATAAACCCATGTACAATCGTAACAAAAGTAATGAAATAAAAAAAAAATTGCGCCAAGTGAAAGTAGAAACTTGTACCAGTGGAAAATTAAAGTTGCAGACATATATAGAGTCGTATAATGAATCAATAAAAATTTAAATTTGCAAATGTAGAATTGTACCATAAAAAAACTTATCTTTTAAAAAAAAGATAAACAAGATGCCAAGTCCATGCGCCATGTGAAAAAGTGTTAAACAAAAAAGTATTTTTTTAAATTTATACAAATTTAAAATTAATATAAAATAAAAAGAAATAAAAAATTTTAGTTAAAAAAACTGGGCGCGCTGCAAAAAACTTATCTTTAAAAAAAAAGATAAACAAGATGCCAAGTCCATGCGCCATGTGAAAAAGTGTTAAACAAAAAAGTATTTTTAAGTAAAAAAATTATCAATTGACAAAAATTTATGTTCTAAAATTAATATCTCTACAAAAAGTAATGTCCAATTATTGCGCGAATAAATAAACATTTTTATAAAAAATTAAAATTTAAAAACTTATGCAAATTTAAAATTAATATAAAATAAAAAAAAATAAAAAAATTTTAGTTAAAAAAACTGGGCGCGCTGCTAAATAATATTCTAATGATATTAAAATTAAATTGTTACTTTTAAACTCATTGCAGCGCGCCCAGTTTTTTTAACTAAAATTTTTTTATTTCTTTTTATTTTATATTAATTTTAAATTTGCATAAGTTTTTAAATTTTAATTTTTTATAAAAATGTTTATTTATTCGCGCAATAATTGGACATTACTTTTTGTAGAGATATTAATTTTAGAACATAAATTTTTGTCAATTGATAATTTTTTTACTTAAAAATACTTTTTTGTTTAACACTTTTTCACATGGCGCATGGACTTGGCATCTTGTTTATCTTTTTTTTTTAAAGATAAGTTTTTTTTATGGTACTATTCTACATTTGCAAATTTAAATTTTTTTTGATTCATTATACGACTCTATATATGTCTGCAACTTTAATTTTCCACTGGTACAAGTTTCTACTTTCACTTGGCGCAATTTTTTTTTTATTTCATTACTTTTGTTACGATTGTACATGGGTTTATAATCGATAATTTTTCATACAATTCTATTGTACATGGGTTTGCAATGGATAATTTTTGTTAATGGCGTGCCCTTAACTGGTCGCCTTTTTTTACCTTTTTTTAAAGGTGAGTTTTTAGAGATTATATCATTCATTTTTGTATATGATAAGCATCTTTAAATAAATAAGCAAATTCAATTTTTCTGGCATTTTCTTATTTTAGGTACATATATATCCAATAATTAATATACAAAATTAAATATTATTCATCACACAATTTGTATCAAAATAATATATTTTTAAAAATTTATTTTAAATTTATTTAATCATTTTTATCATTGTGATTGTAGTGGCAAGGATTTTATTGCTCAGTGTCATTGCAAGCATCTGGCCTGTATATACCATAATATATTGTGTAATACATTGGCTAAGTATGACAATATGGATTTTGATAGATTCCCATGGAATATTGGAATTTTGTCGGACTTGCAGTCATCCACCACATATGCAGCCTACAATTAAAGAACGCATTTATTCCATATTATTTGCTTCCGTTATTGGCATAGTGCACATTTTTATATATCTCAATGCTGTAGATAGCAAAACATTTTGAAAACATCTATCTTTCTATGTTATCTGCTTTTTTGAAAATATTGCAGCAAATTTATTATGGCAATATGCTTGTCCTCCTGCAGTTAAAGAGGCTTAGTACTTTAATATAATCTTTATTATTTGTATCATTTCCTTTTTCTTGGGAATTACAGCAATGCTTTTGTACTATATTGTCTTGCATCCCTCAAAAAGACAACATACTTCAAACGCACCAGTTCAAGCAATGTAACTTTGATATTTATTTACTTTAAAAAATGAGAGATAAATTATACAATATGCAATTAACCTTATCTTATGACTTTTATAAATCTTATGATAAAATCTAACTCTCTCTTAATCTTTATTATGAAAAGAATCTCGGTATTATATGAAATAATTTCATTGTAATTAATAGTTTAACTTTCAAAAATTTTGCAAAATAAAATAACTCATACATTGTATTTCTACCATATATATAAAAAAAAGATAGGTAAATATAAATAAATAAATATATATTTATGATATACAATAAATAAATATATATTTATATTTATATATATATATATATATATATATATATATATATATATAAAATGTTGGATTTTTATTATATATATATAATTTAAAAAAATCTTTTTTATATGCTATTGAATTTTAATACATACAATTTTGATTATATGTATTTTAATTGATTATATTTATAAGTATTTTTATATTATCTTAAAAAGACTGCATAGAATTATTTGTGCGACACTCTTATATGTATGTATAATTAATAGGGACCAACTACACATTTTTTTTTCCACTGAATAAAAACAATCTCAATATTAAAATTAAATTATAAAAAAGATACTGTGATATTTTATTGATGAGAAATGTACATTTATAATTGTATTAAATACAAAAATAAACATGCCATGAATTACTATATACACATATTTTCATAATTATCAAACTTAAAAATATAATATTGTTACCAAAGAAGAAAGCACTATTTAAAAACTCTAAAAGTTCATAATTTGTTAGATTAGTAATTAAATACTGCATTTTGTATAATTTTTAAGCTTTATTCTTTTATTTTTCTTTATTTAATTGAATAGATATTAACATCCACAATGTAGCATACAGATTAAATTAACAACCAAAGAAATAAATCTTAACTTTGAAATATATTTTTGTTTCTTTTAAATATCAATCAACTGGATTTTGTACTACTATTAATATGAATTCTTTATCTGGTGCCATCATAATTTTATGTTTTTTGCTACGTATGCGCAAGAAAGTTAAATCATTTGTTGGATTCAAGTCACGTACGACAGAACGAGCTTTATCTGACAATTGACTTATCAAACCTGCGTATTGAACTGTTGTCGTATTATCTAATGTTGACTTTATAGGAATACCTAAAACAGATATAATTTTATAAATTTTTGTTTACAACTACAAGTAAATCATGTCAATGATCTCATGTAATACCTTCTACATTCACCACTATTGTTCCAACTACCCTTTTATGAGACTGAATTTGTTTCATAGTTTCTTCAACCTCTTATAAATTATTTCATCGAAATTTATTAATAAAATTTTTATTTTAAATATTCCAATAACGGAAGCAAATCATATGGAATAAATGCGTTCTTTAATTGTAGGCTGCATATGTGGTGGATGACTGTAAGTCCGACAAAATTCTAATATTCCGTGGGAATCTATCAAAATCCCTATT